>NC_060120.1:860622084-860849584 GCF_021461395.2 Schistocerca americana
AAATTTTCGCACCATTCAGATATCTTTTCTACATCGTTTTGCAATTTGTTTTCATCGTCAGATGAGTTACTAAGCAATAAACGACATCATCATCTGCAACAGCCTACGATGGCTGCTAAGATTGTCTCCTAAATAGCTTGTAAAGATAAGGAACAGCAGTGGGCCTATAACATTCCTTGTGGAACGCCAGAAATCACTTAAGTTTTACTCGATAACTTTCCGTCAATTACTACGAACTGTGACCTCTCTGATAGGAAACCACGAATCCAGTCGCATGACTGAGGCGATATTCCGTAAGGACGCAATATAATTACAAGACGCTTGTGAGGTACGGTGTCAAAAGCCTCCTAGAAATCTAGAGACACCGAATCAATTTGAAATTCCTTGTCAATAGCACTCAGCACTTCGTGTGTGTAAAGAGCTAATTGTGTTTCGCAAGACCGATGTTTTCTAAATCCGTGTTGATTGTGTGTCACAAGATCGTTCTCTTCGAGGTACTGCATAACGTTCGAACAGAATATATGTTCCAAAATCCAGCTGCACATCGACGTTAATGATTTGGCCTTGTAATTTAGTGTATTAATCCTACTACCTTTCTTGAATGTTGGTGTGACCTGTGCAGCTTTCCAGTCTTTGGATACGGATTTTTCGTTGAGCGACCGACTGTGTATGATTGTTAAGTGTGGAGCTAATGCATCAGCATACTCCGAAAGGAACCTAATTGGTATACAGTCTGGACCAGAAGACTTGCTTTTATTAAGTGATTTAAGTTGCTTCACTATTCCGAGGATATCTGCTTCTAAGTTACTCATGTTAGCAGCTGCTCCTCATTCGAATTCTGGAATACACTCCTGGAAATTGAAATAAGAACACCGTGAATTCATTGTCCCAGGAAGGGGAAACTTTACTGACACATTCCTGGGGTCAGATACATCACATGATCACACTGACAGAACCACAGGCACATAGACACAGGCAACAGAGCATGCACAATGTCGGCACTAGTACAGTGTATATCCACCTTTCGCAGCAATGCAGGCTGCTATTCTCCCATGGAGACGATCGTAGAGATGCTGGATGTAGTCCTGTGGAACGGCTTGCCATGCCATTTCCACCTGGCGCCTCAGTTGGACCAGCGTTCGTGCTGGACGTGCAGACCGCGTGAGGCGACGCTTCATCCAGTCCCAAACATGCTCAATGGGGGACAGATCCGGAGATCTTGCTGGCCAGGGTAGTTGACTTACACCTTCTAGAGCACGTTGGGTGGCACGGGATACATGCGGACGTGCATTGTCCTGTTGGAACAGCAAGTTCCCTTGCCGGTCTAGGAATGGTAGAACGATGGGTTCGATGACGGTTTGGATGTACCGTGCACTATTCAGTGTCCCCTCGACGATCACCAGTGGTGTACGGCCAGTGTAGGAGATCGCTCCCCACACCATGATGCCGGGTGTTGGCCCTGTGTGCCTCGGTCGTATGCAGTCCTGATTGTGGCGCTCACCTGCACGGCGCCAAACACGCATACGACCATCATTGGCACCAAGGAAGAAGCGACTCTCATCGCTGAAGACGACACGTCTCCATTCGTCCCTCCATTCACGCCTGTCGCGACACCACTGGAGGCGGGCTGCACGATGTTGGGGCGTGAGCGGAAGACGGCCTAACGGTGTGCGGGACCGTAGCCCAGCTTCATGGAGACGGTTGCGAATGGTCCTCGCCGATACCCCAGGAGCAACAGTGTCCCTAATTTGCTGGGAAGTGGCGGTGCGGTCCCCTACGGCACTGCGTAGGATCCTACGGTCTTGGCGTGCATCCGTGCGTCGCTGCGGTCCGGTCCCAGGTCGACGGGCACGTGCACCTTCCGCTGACCACTGGCGACAACATCGATGTACTGTGGAGACCTCACGCCCCACGTGTTGAGCAATTCGGCGGTATGTCCACCCGGCCTCCCGCATGCCCACTATACGCCCTCGCTCAAAGTCCGTCAACTGCACATACGGTTCACGTTCACGCTGTCGCGGCATGCTACCAGTGTTAAAGACTGCGATGGAGCTCCGTATGCCACGGCAAACTGGCTGACACTGACGGCGGCGGTGCACAAATGCTGCGCAGCTAGCGCCATTCGACGGCCAACACCGCGGTTCCTGGTGTGTCCGCTGTGCCGTGCGTGTGATCATTGCTTGTACAGCCCTCTCGCAGTGTCCGGAGCAAGTATGGTGGGTCTGACACACCGGTGTCAATGTGTTCTTTTTTCCATTTCCAGGAGTGTATTTACTTCGTCTTCTTTGGTGATGGAATTTCGGAAGGGTGCGTTTGCTATCCCACAGAGAAGACACTGATGGGGTCTGCTGCTAGCACACTTTACGTCTCTTCGCATTTTCTGCCATGTTCCGAGGCAAAGTTTCGTTATGGAAACTATTAGAAGAATTTCGCATTGAAGTCCGAGCAAAATTTCGAGCTTGTGTAAGATTGCCCATCTTGGAGATTTTACGTTCGTTTGAATTTGGCATGCTTTTTTTGTTGTTTCTGCAGCATTCTTCTGACCCTTTTTGTGTCCGTCATTTGTTAATTTATTTGGTATAAATCTCTCAATTGCTGTCGACTCTATTTCTTTGAATTATAGCCACACCTGGTCTACACTTACATAGTTAATTTAGAAGGAGTGGAGATCGTCTCTCAGGAAGGTGTCAACTGATTTTTTATTTGCTTTTTTGAAAAGGTGTATTTTTAGTTTATTTTTGGAGGCTATGGGGGTTACAATATTCAATATCGCTACGACGACGCTGTGCTCACTAATCCCTGCCTCCGTTTTGATACTCGTTATTTGCTCAGGATTATTTGTTGCTAGGAGGTCAGGTATGTTTTCACAACCGTTTACTATTCGCGTGGGCTCATGAACAAACTGCTCGAAATAATTTTCGGAGAATGCGTTTAGCACAATTTCGGATGATTTTTTTATGCGCACCTCCATATTTAATCATGTATTTTCGCCAACAAATCAAGGGTAAATTAAAGTCACCACCAACTATAATTGTATGTGTCGTGTACGTGTTTGAAATTAAACTCAAGTTTTCCTTCAACCTTTCAGAAATTGTATCATCTGAGTTGGGAGGTTGTTAAAATGAACCAATTATTATTTTATTCCGCTTGCCAAGAATGACCTCTGCCTAAACTAACGTACAGGAACTACCTGCTTCAGTTTCACAACAAGATAAACTACTTCTAACAGCAACAAACACGCCACCGCCAACTGTGTTTAGTCTATCCTTTCGGAACACCGTTAGGTTCTTCACAAAAATTTCAGGTGAACTTATCTCCAGCTTTAGCCAGCTTTCAGTGCCTATAAAGATATGAGCATATGGTGTGCATACTGGCATTCTTCACCTCCTTGGCAGCCATGTCCCTAAGGGGCCCCATAATCCGCCTAACACTGGAGCTCCCAACTACCAATAATTCTACCCTCTGTGATCGCCCGGATCTTGCAGGCTGAGAGGTTCCCTCTGAAACAGCAGAAGTGACTGCATCTGGCTGAGGGACAGTGTCAGCCACAGACAGCACCTGGAATAAATTTTTCAGACTAACTGGGGAGGCCTTACCAGCGGCCGCTGGGAAGTCTTTCGTCTCCTGCCACACCCAGAGGTGACCTCCCACTCGACCACAGGTAGTTGGTCAACCTTAACGTGAGCAGTAACTGGGCTTGTCGGTGCAGACCAATCGGCAGGCTCAGACGTGCTGGACGTCCATTGGATCTGCACTGCCGGCCCACAACAGTGACGTCCATCCACTGCAGCTGTGTAACCGAAGCCATCACAGCCTGGAGCTGAGAGCGAAGTGTCACCAACTTGGCTTTCATCCGCAGACAGCAAGTACATCTGAACAAACTTTTCTATGCTTACTCAACTCGTTACAATGAGTGAGAACTGGTTCTTATTCTCTTACACCACGGACTACAAAAGCCTTTTCATCCCTGCATAGTTAATGGAAGCTACATCCACTTTAACTTGCTTAATATAGTAGAAGCCACTGTCTGCCTCTACAACACACTGACGGAAAAAAATTGCAACACTAAGAAGGACTTGCGTGACATAAACGAAAGTAGGTATGCACGTTTCCACATATGAAAAATGATGTTTATTCAGATTTTGCGTTAGTAACGCCACTATGAGGATGTAAATCAGATTTTCTTTAAATACAATACAAGGAATACTATCAGTACCGCCTACACGTGACACTGCTGTCAGCATGAGGTTTGCAATTTGATCCAAAACACTGGAACAGTCTTCAAATCAGGTATCTGACGGCGCAACCTATATCCTTGTTGTTGACCAATGTCTTCTGTCACCAACAATCGAATCGTGTGCTTCCGAGCTAATCGCCACCGCACAAGCACGCGAGAGCGATCTCGGCGACAGAGGTGAGCAGGTAACGTAGCTACATTAAACCGCCGATTCCTTAAAGAATCGAATTCCTACGAATAAAACAGCTTCAAACGCTTGATTATTTTGCAAATGAATTATAGTATTACATATGAGACGTTAAGTACGTAAGCGAGAAAAATTTTCGAAAAATTTTAAATTATGCTTCATGTTTATTGGAAGTCGTTAAGTGCTCTGATTCTCAAATACTGGATGAATGAAGTCCGATATTTGTGCGCCGTAGGTACACTGCTTCAAGACAAACACTCAATTTCTAATTGCTTTACTGCTTTAAACTTTTAACATATAATATTTCTGAATGAGATGATAACGACAGCATTTTAAATTTTTAAATGTGGTCAACAATTACAAGAAATATTGAAAATCAAGTTTTTGTTGCGCCTGGAAACCGCTAGAAGGCAACCTGTAATTCACACCCGGTTTCCGGATAGTCGCTTCGTAATACAGATAAGCTACATATTTGATCTTTGCCATTCCATGATCTTTACAGCTGAATTATGCCCATAGTCTTATGTTCTGCAGTTAGTGTTGTGAAGTGACAGTTTACAGAAAAGATGGTGTGAGGCAATGACCTTCTGAAGATGGAAAGCGAAACAAATGGTCTAATTTTCTTGGCGGTTTCTAGACTAACATTGCAGAGGCAACCCTGGAAAGAACTGTATCCATACATATTATAAAAATGTATGTATGTACGTGCAAACATGTTTATTTTGGCTGGAAAGAATCGTTGTGGAGTAAGAACCACCTACCTATCAATGGGGTGGGAGTGAAAAAGAAGTGTAGCATTCTATGCGCTAATTACCCAGCCATTGTGTTACTAATATCTGAGAGTGGAAGCGCTTAGTGACTTGCAATTAACTTTACAAATAATTTTAAACTTTTACGAAACTTTTTCTCACTGACAACGCCCATAAAATGATGAAACGAAAAGTAAGCGGGCACAGCACCGGGTAAAAAGACCCTTCTAAGCCGCTGGATCGATATCAACCAACCTTGACACACAAACAACTTGCTATCTGGAACGAAATACTGAGTGGGTAAGAACCAGCAATCTCCTACTGGCGTAGGAGTGATCGCGTGGAGAGACAAGGGGGCAGGAGGAGCTGGACAAACACAGAGGGGGAAGGAGGAAATTTAAAAAAAAAAAAAAAAAAAATGGCTGTGAGCGCTATGAGACTTAACATCTGGGGTCATCAGACCCCTAGAACTTAGAACTATTTAAACCTAAGGACATCACACACATCCATGCCCGAGGCAGGATTCGAATCTGCGACAGTAGCTGTCGCGCGGTTCCGGACTGAATCGCCTAGAACCGCTCGGCCACCACGGCCAGCCAGGAAATTTACAGAGGAAGGAAGCGGAGCAGATGGCCAGAGAGAGGGAAGAGGAAGAGAAGGACAGAAAGAGGGGAGATGAGGTGATGGATAGAGGAGTAAATGGGCAGAGGAAGAGACAGAAAGAGAGAGGGGGAGGGGGGAGGGAGGAGGGAGGGGGCAGAGAGGATGTGGGGGGAGAGGAGGAGATGGACAGAGAACGGAAAACGGAGAAGATGGACGGAGAGAGGAGGAGATGGAGATAGAGAGGGAGTAGGAGGAAATGGACAGGAACAGGTGGAAGGAGGAGATAGAACAAAAGAAGAATGGAATAAATGCATACCCGGCCAACGCCGGGTACTCAGCTAATTACACTGTTAGAAACGGAACCTCGAAATGAGAAGCAATAAGCGCTAACTGTACGATGTATATAAGGTGACTGCCTGGGGGACGTTTGAAGTCATCCTAAATGCACACATCGCCATTATTGAACAATGTAAGTGTTAACAGCGTTTCTGATAAAAACAACCTTTATTCTGATCAATATGAAGTCACTACTTACATTACTACGCGCATTATATGTTCGAACTGTTTCTTTCATGAGGAACGCCGTACGTTAAATAGAAATGCTCGATTATTTCACTGTGTCGCTGCACACCGCTCCAGCTGAAGCAGTAATTCCTCATTAACAGAACGAACCAATGCAGTATTGGAGTAAATTTCGGAACACTGGTAGGGGACGCTTTGCAGCCATGCGTTCCGATCTCTTAATCGCTATTTCGCGGCACATGTGTCATGAAGGACGCAGTTGCTCATTATTTCCCCTGATCCGATTTCGCGGCAATATACAAGATGACCGCTCTTCGGTAGTCGAAAATGTCGAAAAGATTTCCATCCATCGGAGATCGCATTATCGTTCCCTATTTATAATTTCGGCTAACACAATTATCTCCAGTGTGACAAATTGTTTCATCTGCTTTCATAAAATGGGCCACAAACATAAATTTTACTGCAGAAATATTAAGATCTTGTACCCGTGAAGATTTCGTACCCGCCACAGTTCGGCATGGGTACCATTAGGAACCTACGGCCAGATGGCTTGTCTGACGTAGCGCTAATAAATTACATACACAAACCATCCTCGTGAATCAGTCTATCTATTAGCAAAAACCGAATAAAAGTAGCGACAGTAGTTCCAGTAATTAACCTTCACACGCTGAAAGAAAAACGCAGTGGGGTACTTTTAATTTACACTCTTAGAAAAAAGAAAAAGAGAAAATCACCACGATGAAATTATCCCAATGGGACAGATAGATGTACATATACAGATAAACAACTGATGACAGTTTGTGAAAAATTGGATGATTTATTCAGGACAAAAAGCTTCACAAATTGAGCACGTCAATAACACGTTGGTCCATCTCTGGCAAGAAGTTATTCGGCTTACCATTGACTGACAGTTGTTCAATGTCCTGATTGATATCGTGCCAAATTCTGTCCAACTGGCGCGTCACATCGTCAAAATCCCGATCTGGTTGGAGGGCCCTGCCTATAATTCTCCACATGTTCTCCGTAAGGGAAGTTCGGGCAACCTTGCTGCTTATGGTAGAGGTTGACAAGCACGAAGACAAGCTGTAGAAACTCTCGCCGTGTGTAGGCGGGAATTATTTTGCTGAAATGTAAGCCCAGGATGGATTGCTATGAAGGGCAATCAAACGTGGCGTACAATATCGTAGAATCGTCGACGTACCGCTGTCCTGTAAGGACGCCGTAGATGACAACCAAAGCGACCCTACTATGAAATGAAATGACACTCCAGTCATCACTGCCGGTTGTTGGGTCGTACGGTTGTCCGGGGCGTCTCCAGACCCGTCTTCAGCCTGGAATCTCATTGACAGGAGTAGAACTGCCTTCAGTGATGAGTCCCGCTTCGAACTAAATCTCCATGACCAACGTCTTTTCTTTTTTTTCTTAGAGTTTATAGTAAGAGTTGGTATAAATAGGAAAATATTGCCTTTATCAATTTGGCGTTCCCGCATTCGCAAGATACTAAAATTGTGTAAAGCAAACCTGTTCGATATGCCGGAGCTCTAACGGTAGGCTTGCGCCTGTCACTAAATTACAGCCTCGTAATTTCCATTATGTAGGGTCTGATCATGAAGACATTTTAATACAACTAAGCCGTAATACTCTTGATATGTTGTGTAATTTAAACATCTTTCTTTGTTACTGTAACAAATTTTCTCCATAAATATTCGCAATGTTATGAAGATGAAGTCTTAGAAGTCACATCTCTCACACTGTTACATTAATGTACATCGTATCGTTAATTAACACACATCAAAAAAGTTTTGCATCATCCCGGTTCCCAAAACTCCTGAGATAGACACTGACTGTGGATATTGTATCACAGACACAGTTCCCTTGACTGTTCAGAGGAATCACTAAACCCGCCCAAAGGTGTAAACAACCATGCATGAACAGCGCTCATTAGACGGAGGGCCTCCGACAGCCGATCAGTTCTAGTCATTCCACCAGGGAGGCGGTACACGGCTCGTGTTGTCTGTGATTCAACCATGCCTCGACGGTCAATGTCGCGGTTCGATCGCGTCCGCATTGTTACTTTGTGCCAGGAAGGGTTTTCAACAAGGGAAGTGTCCAGGCGTCTCGGAGTGAACCAAAGCGATGTTTCTCGGACATGGAGGAGATAAAGACAGACAGGAACTGTGGATGTCATACCTCGCTCAGACCGTCCAAGGGTTACTACTGCAGCGGATGATCGCTACCTACGGATTATGGCACGGAGGAATTCTGACGGAAACGCCACCATGTTGAATAATGCCTTTCGTGCAGACACAGGACGTCGTGTTGCGACTCAAACTGTGCGCAATAGACTGCATGATGCACAACTTCACTCCCGACGCCCATGGCGAGGTCCATCTTTGCAAACACGATACCATGCAGCACAGTACAGATGGGCCCAACAACATGCCGAATAGACCGCTCAATCGATGGAGACGTTTTTGGAGGCAACCCAGTCAGGCTAACCGCCTTAGCCACACAGTCCAGAGAGTGCAGCAAGGTGGAGGTTCCCTGCTGTTTTGCGGTGGCATTATGTGGGGCCGAAGTACGTAGTTGGTGGTTACGGCAGGCGCCGCAACGGCTGTACGATACGTGTATGCCATCCTACGACCGACAGTGCAACCATATCGGCAGCATATTGGCGAGGCATTCGTCTTCATGGACGAAACTTCGCGCTCCCATCGCGCACATGTTGTAAATGACTTCCTTCAGGATAACGACATCGCTCGACTAGAGTGGCCAGCATGTTATCCAGATATGAACCCTATCGTAAATGCCTGGGATTGATTGAAAAGGGCTGTTTATGGACGACGTGACCCACCAACCACTCTGAGGGGTCTACACCGAATCGCTGTTGATGAACTTGTGGATAGTATGCCACGACGAATACAGGCTTGAATCAATGCAAGAGGATGTGCTACTGGGCATTAGAGGTACCGGTGTGTACAGCAGTCTGGACCAACACCTGTGGAGGTCTTGCTGTATGGTGGTAAAAAGGATGGAATTCAAGTTTATGTTGATCTCTATTCCAGTTTTCTGTACAGAGTTCGGAACTCTCGGAACCGAGGTGATGGAAAACGTTTTTTGGTGTGTGTACAAATTGTAGGTTATTTCAAAAAATGGTTCAAATGGCTCTGAGCACTATGGGACTCAACTGCTGAGGTCATTAGTCCCTTAGAACTTAGAACTAGTTAAACCTAACCAACCTAAGGACATCACAAACATCCATGCCCGAAGCAGGATTCGAACCTGCGACCATAGCGGTCTTGCGGTTCCAGGCTGCAGCGCCTTTAACCGCACGGCCACTTCGGCCGGCAGGTTATTTCAACATAGTGCTAATCAACTAGCTACATTTGGCAATGAAATAAGCGTTGCTTTATGTGCTGGTAAATACAGCGTGATCCCCAAGGTCACCGACTAACTTTCAGAGGTTTTTCGTGAATATTTTCTGAGGATTCCAGTGTAACGGAACCACGGTCGGCGGTGACTCTTTATACAGTATCTGGATTTCATTTGATTTCTTACCCGCATGTATCTGCATTGCAGTGAAAATGTCATATAATCATAACATGAAGTAGGACGCTGTGCGCTCTGTTCCCGGTTTGGTAACAAACTGTTCGCTTTCACTCACGGTAGTTGCTGTTGAGAACAATAAAGCCGGCTCTACTTTTCGCCCTCCAGCTTCCATTCAGTTTCATTCGGTTCAGTCTCGGGATTGTCTTTCCAGCAGTGTTTGTTAGACGTTAACATTGATGCGCAGTAGTACGGATATGTTTACAGACGAACAGTTGCTTTACTAAATGTGTTCACAGGGAGAATTCTAAGGAAGGTTAAAAACTGCACCGTATAATAAATATCTGTATTTTTTTACTAAAGACGATCGATATCGGTCATGTTTCAGACCGTTCTCGGGTCACTAGAAGGCATTCCGCTATGCACTGCATAGTTGCAACGCCCAATAACACTCTTATAATGTTTTGAGAATTAAAGCATGGTCCAAGTAGGCTGTGTTCTTTTCATTATCCCATCAATTGGCCAGTTTCAACCGTGGGACATTTTCAAACACCTGTAACACGTTCAAAAGTAGTGTCATTGGTTTATACATCAGTTGTCTACAAGCTCTTGCGTATAAATATACTTTATAAACCAAGTTAATGACATACCTTAAACTTCCAGTTTTATTTCACGTTGAGTACACTGCTGGTACATGTGGACAGATATACATCGTATTTCTAAGCGTATGTGGCACAAAATACAATATTATACATGGTTACGTTCATCAGCCGACAAAAACAGAAAGTTGCCAAATCATAATATAGGCACAGTTGTTATGGTACGGCCAAAGATGTTCGGACTCCTATCTGTGAATGGTCGATAACATTAAGTAAGCTACTGGCGCCATTTTCATTGGCCCATTATGTTCATTATTCTTACACCTGCTATCTTATTAAAAGTAGTGGATTGAAACAAACACGTCATATGTTACCCCACATGTAATATTATAAATTACAGTACAAAGTCCACACTATAAGATATTATGTCAGGCTCTTTAATGAGGCGTGTTAGTTAGTCTATAAAATAAAACAATACTGGCGTATTAACAAATATTTCATGTGGTACATAGAATCAGTAACAGATTATATATATACATTTTTAAGTATATCTTTCCTACAGTGTTACAATAAAACTGGAAAACCATAGTTGGCTTACACCATGGAAGTACAGCTATTTCATAATATATTCCAGTACAGATGCTGGAACCTACAAGTTTTATGTGAAGGAGAAGGGACCTATTTTGGATTGCCTTTGTGGACCATCTAAATTACTGTACAGTTTAATGCGAAAAGGAAGTAGCAGCTACAGTTCTGAGGAAAATAGTCTGACTTAGAGCTCACAGTTGTAGGTCTTATAGTACTGACTGATTCACAGCTCGTACACCATGTGTCATGCCGGGGAAGTTATTTAAAAGTTCGTTAAAAAAAAAAAGAGAGGAGAAGAAAAAGAAGAAGAAGCAGCAGGCAGACGGCGCAGAGCATTCTACTTTTCATATCCAGTTTAAGTGTGCTCATTTGCACAGTTTTAGACATGCTAGTATGTTACGACCAAAACCGTCTGGTGTAATCATGTGCGATGAATTATTCAAAGTTAGCGCAAAGGTCTCCCTTAAAACGGTAAACACCTTCTAGCCGAAAATTACCAACTTGTTAATTAATTTCAATTACGGCCAGTAAAAATTATGGATAGTACCCGTATCCCGTGGCTTCATTATTGTCTATTTGGTATCTCGGTATCGCCCACGAAACACAGAAAAAATCTCGAATCAAATTGAAGTCAAAATTAATTATTTCATGCACGTCGCTGTCAAAGCTTAATGACAAAGTGGAATCTTGCAAACGATCCTTTCTGTGAGTGCGGAGAACTTCAAACTACGGATCACACCTTAAACTGTGTAATTTTTGGTTTCAAAGGAGGAGGAATTGAAGACGTCTCTGTAGAAGTGCTCCAGTGGATAAGTAATCTTCAGTATGCTTTTCACTGTAGTGTGTATAGTGTTTATCTCACCTCATTAACAGACTTCTACTTTTTATACTCCTTTTCGATTCATGAGGTTTTGTGCTTTGGAGATCAGATGTGCATTCTGTTTCCAGTATGTACAGTGTATTTTCCCATATGCTTAACATTTTTTCCCGTATTTTTTTCCCCACGTGATGTATTTTTACTTGCTGATGTATTATGTCTTCTTCAAGGTTTCCAATTACGTGTGAAGTTTGCTGCAAGTCGCTGTGCTCATTCACAAATACTGGATGAATACAGGCTGGGTAATTTGCGCGTCTCGAGTTATGCTCCGTCGAGACATACACTGAGCTGAAAAGAAGTCATGGGGTAGCGATACGCACATATACATACGGCGTTAGTATAGCGTACACAAGGGATAAAAGGCCAGTGCACTGGCGGAGCTGACATATGTACGCAGGTGATTCATGTGAAATGGTGTCCGATATGATTCTGGCCGCAGGACGGGAATTAACAGACTTTGAATGCGGAATGGTAGTTTGAGCTAGACGCACGGGACATTCCATTTCAGAAATAGTTAGGGAATTCAGTATTCCGGCATCCACTGTGTCGATAGTGCGCCGAGAATACCAAATTTCAGGCATTACCTCACACCACGGACAACACAGTGGCCGACGCCTTCACTTGACGATCGACATCAGCGGCGTTTGCGTAGAGTTGTCAGTGCTATCAGTCAAGCAACATACGTGAATTAACCGCAGAGATCAATGTGGGACGTACGACGAACACATTCGTTAGGACAGTGAGGCGAAAGTTGGCGTTATTGGGCTGTGGCAGCGGACGACAGACGTGCGTGCCTTTGGTAAAAGCACATTGCCTGCAGCGCCTCTCCTGGGCTCGTGATGGTATCGGTTGGACCCTAGACGATTGGAAAACCGTGGCCTGGTTAGACGAGTTCCGATTTGATTTGGTAAGAGCTGATGGTAGGGTTCGAGTGTGGTGCAGACCCACGAAGCCATGGACCCAAGTTGCCAACAAGGCACTGTGCGAGCTGGTGGTGGCTTCATAATGGTGTGAGCTGTGTTTACCCGGAGTGGACAGTTTCTTGGTTATGTTCGACTACTTGGAGGCCATTTGCAGCCGTTCATGGACTTCATGTTTTCCAAACAACGATGAAATGTTTATGGATGACAGTGCGCTAAGTCACCGTGCCACAATTGTGCCCGACTGTTTGAAAAACATTCTGGACATTTCGAGGGAATGAACTCGTGATTCACTTGCAAAATTCGAGAGAATCGTTTCGACACCCAAATTGCTCGGCATGAATCCTACCGAACATTTATGGGACATAATCGAGAGGTAAGTTCGTGCACAAAATCCTGCACTGGCGACACTTTCGCTACTATGGACGGCTGTTGAGGCAGCATGCCTTAATGTTTCTCCAGGAGACTTTCAACGACTTTTTGAGTCGATGCCACGTCGAGTTCCTGCAGTAACGTGCAAAAGGAGGTCCTGTACGATATTAGGAGGTATCCAATGACTTTTGTCACCTCAGTGTATTATCATCGCTAGCGTTAAAGAGATCTTCATCTGTAATTAAGCTACTTCTGATGTGGCGACAACAGTTTTCAACCCAGGGAGAACGCGACATCACACAACGATGGATCCAACATATTTAAAAGAACATCGGCTATGTCAGAAATTTTCATTTTTTCACTGTTATTATAAATCATAAAAATGTTTTGCAGATTCTTTTTAACTTACCCGTATACAACAACAACTAGAGCAGTACATTATGAAATGACGGTAATTGCCATAACCTCAGCCAGACGTTTCACCCACACAAAAAAAGGGAAATAGTGGACGTCTAAAAACATCTACATTTTTTTTCCTTTTGTGGCAAGAGACGTAGACGTAGCAGCTTCGCCGTTAGGAGCCGCGCGCTGCGACGCCACGGACGAGCTACGCGGCTGCCGGCTAAATCACGGCGGTTGCACAGCGCATCGAGCCGGCACGCACACCAGCGCGCCACGCCGCCAGCTAGTACCTGATTGACTCCTCAATAACGCGCCGCTAATAATCCGCAATCAGTGTTATAAGCCGCGCTATTTATCCTACCCACGCTCCCTGCCTCGGCCTCTCATTGGCTACGCCGCCGACCAATCGGCGCGGCCGCCCTCCGCTCAGCGCCGCGTCGCGTCGCATCGCATTGCCGCTGCGAGCATTGCCGCTCGGCCGTATGGAAGCAAACATACGTCTTGCTGTAAAAGATTAACCGGAGCACGGCCCATTTCTCGTGCCCACACATACACACACGCGCGCGCACACACATCCCCCTACGTCCCCCCCGCAGCTGCAGACCCGACGGCCCGGCCATCCGCGCGGATTACCATTTGAATAGCGGGCCGCTACTGCAATATGGACAGGGTAATATCATCTCTCCATATCCTTCAACTTCGCATTTATCATTCAAGCCATCAATATCGTGCTCGCGTGTGCCCCAGCCGCTACGATCCGCGAGCACGGTGGCGGCGCGACGGTCTGAGCCGTTCGGAGGAAATTCATAAACTGTTGCGTCATTCGATAAGAGCCAGCCTTCCTTTCAGCGCATTCTCGCGACGCGATATTTAATTCATGGCCGGCCTCGTAACAGCTACGCCTCTAAGCGTCTAGACGCTTTAAAATCGGAATGTATGGAAAAAAACTGTGTCTGCGGCCGCTGCAGCAACACGAATAGGGTCCCTACAACCACGTAATTTTTCGTACATCGCCAACGTATTTCGATCATCATGATTTATTAACATGAAAAAACACTTCTTAGACATGCCAGCATTCTTGAAACACCAAATCTCGTAAGGTGGTACAAATGAACAACAAGAATCTTTTTCAGAATATCTATCAAAACTAAAATGTGGAGTACCAGATCCGCCAACATGGGACATATCAACAGCGTAACCGAAAACGTAGCGCAGTTCAACATAATAGTGACCTGAAAGATTTATGCGAGGCAACACAATACAAGCTTATGCAATGAATACATTTATTAGGGCACCATTATTGCTGACCTCATGCGAGACTTCCTGCTTTTCATAACTTCCATATGGCTTGGCAAGAATTTTTCGAATTAGTTAAGTCTTGTTCCCTAACATTTTTCACAAAGTGGGTATCTGAATAGATTTTAAAAACGTTTCATCAGTTTCCCACTCCCCCCCTCCCTCCCCCCCCCCACTCTCTCTCTCTCTCTCTCTCTCTCTCTCTCTCTCTCTCTCTCTCTCTCTCTCTCTCCTCCCCTTTCCATGAGTAACAGCATCCCCCCCCCCCCCCCCGTCCACCACTCGCCCTCATCTGTTTTATATTAGCACAGTTATCACCGTCCCGAAGGTTTACTTCAATACCACATGTTTAAATAGGCATCGACCTATTGGATAAGATATGCCTTTGCCGTCCTTTAAGATGATTTTCGAAGCCAGTTATAGCGTGCTACGATTTAAAGAGAACTTTGAACCACGATGCAATCCAGCATTCTTTGCATTAACAAATAGTTGTCAGAGTTGAGGAATGCAATATGTGAGAAAAAAAATCTTAGAACTAAGTCGAAATTGAACCACCCTGACCTTTAGACTTGCATTCAGGCACTTAATGACCATGCCAATATTAATTTTGTATACAAAGTATTTTACTGTGACAAGATATCTTCATAGCCGTACAATACTGATGCAAAGCTTGACCATTATCAACATATATTTCAAATTATGTATATTGAATAAATAAATGACTTAGGAATATGACAATGACTGTGTATATTTTTGTATCCAGAAGGAAAATAATATTAATTTTATTTCGTTCTTCCACAACATTTCCTTTGGGCCATGTTGATATGTAATTCAAACTTTTTTTTTTGGCCGGCCAGTGTGGCCCAGCGATTCTAGGCGCTACAGTCTGGAACCGCGCGACCGCTACGGTCGCACGTTCGAATCCTGCCTCGGCCATGGATGTGTGTGATGTCCTTATGTTAGTTAGGTTTAAGTAGTTCTAAGTTCTAGGGGACTGATGACCTCAGAAGTTAAGTCCCATAGTGCTCAGAGCCATTTCAAACCGGTTTCAGAAATAAATTGAAATGGCAACCGGTGACGCTGCCACAAAATCTACGTTACCTTTAAAGAAATCTAAGGGTCCTACAAGAAGGCGAACTTTTGATACTTCTGTGGAAGGTATGAGTGATTTCTTGAAATTTGGGGTAGATTACAGGGATTTGTCCAAATTGTAGCCAATAAGGATCATTTAATGAGATTACAATGACTTGTAAAAGGAGACAGAACGTCACTCATATTTAATGATAAAATTAACAACGAAAATAATCTGTTCACTCTATCAGCGTAATATTTCTTAATCGTTACGACACAGAAAAAGAGTAAAAAGAGACGTAAAAAATACGTCGATTGACTGGTCTTTCTTTTTTTCATAAATTAGGCATAACAAGAAATTATGCATACAATGAAAACGCCATTCCGGAGAATGATTAGTCGTAGCAGTAATCGACCCGAAGATGAGTTTCACAACACAAACCCTATAGCAGGTCGTAATGTGTCTGATTACTTAACATGTGTCAACCATGAAACCTAGCAAGTAACGTAGGACCTATAGTTAAAATACGAAATTCAAAACGACTGCACAACGTCGCATTCTTCAAGAACAGTAACATTTTACCCTGGAGTACAAGATGCGTTGGATTTAAAAAGAAAAACAAAGGGGGGGGGGGGGAATCTAAACACGTTATGACATGCGATATAAGCACACTGAATAATGTGAATAAGGACACAAATAAAATAAATCGCATTAAATTCTCGGCACACCGGGATCTGTCAAGTATTGCTACGAATTAATAGGAGATTCGGAGAGACGAGCATTGGCATAGGCTAACAGCCGTTAAACTTCGTCGATCACGTAACCTATCGATAATCATTCGTATTTAGCGAAAGCTAAATTGCGCAATTCAGTCGCAATTGTCATGACTGAAGAAACAAAGAGAGACAGTTGTTCGGTCAGTAACAAATAGACTAAATTTTGTTGGTTCAGTTGCTTCGAAAAACCAATTTCTTTCCAAAACTCGTTCCCAATACTGCGCAGAATATCTAACTATTATAATAGCTAATATCAGACCACAAGGTGGGCAAATGTAAGTGAGTGGCAAAGAAACTGACTAACAGTTCGTGTGCTTTTGTTATTACTCATTAAATAAACACGTGTATGTGGAAAACATTAACACCTAAATCGTTCCGTGCGAGCTATAATTCTCTTATTTTAAAGGATGGTCATTCTTCCTATGTAGGTGGGAGTCAACAAAATATTTTCGGATTCGTAGGATTATTTATTTAGCGTATGGCAATACAATCTGAAGTGCAACTAACATAGATGAATTGCATAATTTTACAAAATAGATGGAATTAAAACACTAAATCTACAAATTAATACCTGAATTTTCAGTACATTTATGGGCTGCCTGTGCCAGTTCAAAGAAACGTTCCAGATTTCCACGATAAGCACGTATGCTTGATGGTCTGGTGTTCACTGCCACATCACGCTTTAAAGATGAAGGCTTTCCCCATCGGTAGACAATTCGGAGGAGGAAGTTGGTGATTCAAATTTTGTGAAACGACCTCGACGTAACGAAAAACGCCTTTGATTTGATTATTACCACATGACGCCACTTATATCCTTAACACCCTGTCCCTATTCCGATAGTACAAATCTACCTGCTCTTCTTTGAAAGTTTTCGATGTCCTTTGTCAAACATAGAAACGAAGTATACGGTTATATAGCCCAAATTCGCAGATAATGGTTTCCATAAACAAAAGTACACAGTCTTGGGGGAAACGCGAGTAGTGTAGGTAAATCGAAGAAAACATTACAGAAACGGAACAGGAAGTAAACGAAGAAGAGATGGGAGGTTGATACTGCGGGAAGAATTTGACTGAGCACTGGTAGACCTAAGTCGAAATAAATCCCCTGGAGTAGACGGCATTCCTCAGAATCACAAAATTATTCCGCCTAGTGTTCACGATTCAAGGTGCTTTCATGAAGAAACAAGCTAGAGGTTGTAAAATGAGAACTACTGAAATGATCGTAGTGTCATTGCCTGCAGAAAAAGGTGTGGTACCTGTAAAAGTGCTGAGTCACCGAAATCGGAGCTAGAATGAGACAGCCACACACCCAAGTGACGACAGAGCGAGCATGCGCACATGTCGATCGTCCACCGCACTCCGTCGTGAAATGGAGACTCCAAACGAAGAGCAAACGGGTACAGCGCGTTTTGGTTGGCGGTGAACCTGCATGCTTCCGCCGGAGAATTTGTCGTTTTGACTCGGGTTCGAAGTGTCCCCAGTGATCACTCGTGACAGTAACACATTCCTTCCCTTGGCACAGAGCTGTAGATGTTAAAGCGACGGTCTCATTCGAAATGCATTGATTGGACTGTGAGGAACAGAGTGGGTTCACACTTTTTGAAATTCCAGTCAGCCCTTAATGATGGCGTGAAAAATTCCGACGTCAACCTAACCTCTACGGAAATTGGAAATTTGTGGTAAGGTGTTATGGGACCAAACTGCTGAGGTCATTGGTCCCTAAACCTACACACTACATAAACTAACTTATGCAATGGACAACACACACACCTATGTCCGAGGGAGGACTCGAACCTCCGAGGGGGGGGGGAGGGGGGGGGGGGGCAGCCGCACGGACCGTTCAAGGAGCCAGAGACCGCGCGGCTGACCTCTGCGGCAATGGCTGGTACCGTAACTCGCCGCTCTTTAACAATGAGATCATCCACCAGGTGGACAATGTCATCGATAATGCGGTGTGGTATTACACACCGTGCATCATCGACGAAGAACTTCCGTCCTTCCCTGAATCATTTTTTCGCGCCTTCACCCTTAGAATGGACATTCAATATGCCCAGTACACTTGAGCCAATTTTCGATGAATTCCGTTACTTGCATTTCTTCACCTGCCAGGAAACTCTCTAAACCGTTATGCTTTTCTTTTGCAGTCCTCATTTCAGTCTGTTCAGCATGATTGAGTGCAGTGGACGGTAGACGCGTGCGCGTGCTAGTTCTGCCGTCACGTAGAGGCGCGCCTGTGTCCCTCTAGTGGAAACTTGGTGGCTTCAGCGCTCTTGTACTGATAGCACCTTCTGCCGCAGCCAATGACATTTCGATCCTTTCAGCGAGTTTCATTTTGAAGCCTCCGGTTCTTTTCTTTTTTCGTGCACCTTACATATGAGACAACCGATGTACCGTCAGACTTCCATTCCGAAGAAGGCAGAGGCTGTGGCATGTTTGAATTTTACCGAATCATTAGTTTAATACGTAATGGTTCTGAAACAGTGTGAAATCATTTACAAAAGAGGTTGTAATAGAACTAGTTGTAAGGTAGTTAATGAATATTCCGATACCACTAAAAGTTTAGCAGATTGTATACTACCCGATCCACAATATGTAATGGACAAAAGTTGGAAAGTATGGTTTTTCTTAATTTATATCAGCAAATTAAACTGAATGGTTCACTTGTATACCGAATCAACATCATTGACATTTATTCTGATCATTTAACTGTAAGTAACAGTTATAATTAGTTTCAAAACATGATGATGTGAATTAACATATTGTCGTAAATCTCAGAACAATTTATGATTTCATTCGAGTGATTGTATTTTTAAAGTGCCACAGAAATGTTAGGAGAAAGATCTATGTTGTAAAAAAAAAAAAAAAAAAAAAAAAAAAAAAAAAAAAAAAAAAACCAATAATTAATTAGAAAAATTCGAAAATTTCAACTTGCCGAAAAACACACTTTGGGAACAATAATCAACCACCTGATGTATTTAACGTGACTTGTGCGCTGTATGTATCAAGTCAATAACGAAAAACCTATTAGATCAATTGTAATTAACTTCTTCATTAACGATTCTCGAACATTCTGATGCAGACACTATTGATTTTCAGTAATTTTGATACTACGAAATTATCATACGAAACTTTAACTTGAAATTCCGTTTTGGCATTTTGTACTGTTCCTCAGTAAATGTCAGGAATAAAATCCAAATCGAAATCAAGACGTAATTAGTGATTTCACGATAGGTATTATTATTGTAACTTCATTTCCACACAAAAGTCGATAGAACAATATTTATAAATGTATTCAGAATGAATCGTCTTCCACTGTCTTTACAACCGCACTTATAGTTCGTTGTAAATCATTAACTTTTCATTATAAATCAGTAAACGTAATTGTTTTTGACAACAGGTCAAAGAGCATGTATTTTTAAGATAGGGTATATACTCAGCGGTGCAAAGCACTTGAAGTTAGTCGTAGTTTGGCCAACGTAATGACACAAAGCCTGTAACAGTTGGCAGAAAACAATTTGTGTGTTAACATCTTTGTAAATGCCTACGGAAAATAGATCTGCTGTTTAAAAGATTCATCAGTGTGTTGGAAAATATTATTTTAAAATCCAAGTTTTCATAACGTCCGAAATTCAGACAACTCTGCAATATGCATCCCCTAATTGACTTTTTTGTGGAGGAGATTAGACGGTTCAAAGCTAAGTATCCCGCTGCAAAAACTACATCACTCTCATACTACGATGAATGTCTTGTAATGAGAAGTACTTTAGCCAGAACAGCAATTGGAATGACATTAGAAGGTAGACCCCCGGAAAGATCACTTTTGGGTTCAGCAGAAATGAAAGATCACGGGAGGCAATACTGACTTAATGACTTATCTTAGAAGATAGGTTAAAGGAAGGAAAACCTAAATTTATAGAATCTGTAGATTTAGATAAGGCCTTTGATAATGCTGACTGGGCTACACTCTCAGAATTACTAAGGAATCAGGGACAAAATACAGGGAGTCATAAACATTTCGCAACTTTTACAGAAACCATACTACAATTACAGAAGAATATGAAATGGAAGTAGTAGTTGACACAAGGTTGTAGCCTATCCCCGATGTTGTTCAAACTGTACAGTGAGCAACTTGTGAAGGAGGCTAAGGAAAAATTTGTAAAGGGGATTACAGTTCAGGGAGAAAAATACAATCTTTGAGGTTTCCCGATGACATTTTAATTATGTCTGAGACGGCAAAAGACTTAGGAGAGCAGTTGAACTGAATGGATACCGTTTTGAAGAGAGGTTATGTGTTGTTTGTCAATAAAATTAAAACAAGGGTAACGGATTGTACCCGAATTAAAGCGATATGCTGCGAGATTTAGCTTTAGGAAACGAGATACGAAGAGCAGTAGATGGGGTTTTCTACTTGGGCACCAAAGTCACCGATGATCACCAAAGTAGAGATGATGAAAAATGCAGATGGGCTGTAGCAAGAAGGGTATTTCGGAAAAAGAGAATATAAATATAAGTGTTAGGAAGAGTTTTTGGAAGTTATTTGTCTGGAGCGTAGCCCTGTACGGGAGAGAAACATGGGCGATAATGATTTCGAACAAGCAGACAATAGAAACTTTTGAAATGTGATGCTACAGAGGAGAAGATTAAATGAAAAGATCGTGTAACTCACGGCAAAATTTTGAATCAAACTGGGAAAAACAGAAATTTATAACCCAATTTGATTAAAAGAAGGGATTTTTGATCAGTCATCCTGGGCCATCAGTAAATCATTAAGTTTGTGAGGCAGAGAAGAATTTTGGGGGTTGGGGGGGGGGGGGGGGGTTTAAACTCGTAGAGGGATATCAAGGCATGAATAATGCAAGAAGTTTCATATTAATATAAGTTATAGTAGCTACGCAGAGATGAACAGACTAGTACATGACAGTTAAGCGTGGGGAACTGATGACCAGGGTAGAGGGAGAGCGCGAAAACTATTGCCAGTACATATATAAATCCTCTCTAATAACACAAAGAGTTCACAACGTGTAAATTCCATACGACGGGCAGGTTACCAACAATGCCATGTGCCGCAAACCAACAGACTCTTCTGATGCGTTCGCGATGTAGCCTAGAGCACTGGCCAACAGTCTGGTGTACAAGAATTGCACGCTTACCCCATTTTCGCCTCCATAACTGAGGTCAATAACGCACACTCGTGCGATGACGCTTGAGCAGGAGGTATCCAGTTCTATAAAAAAAGCATATTTGAACCAGCGGCTGTTTTTATTTTAAATCCAAATTCTACCGGTTTCAGTCTTGGACCATCTTCACGGTTGCTATCCAAAGATGCAAACAATTATATATAATATACAGGAAATGTTAGCAGATTTTTACAAAGATCCAGTTCGTATCCTAGTGGTGAAAGGCACCTCCACTATTTGTCTAGGTCGGAGGAAGTAGTGGTAAAAGATAAATTAATGGCCATCAGGCATCGTGTCACGTCCTAGGTAAAAATTCTATACCTGCCAGCTACCTCTTATTCAGTGGGGGGCAGGGAGCAGAACACGAAGCACATTGAACACAGCTTGCTCCATGAGGCTGTTCCTTGATGATGCAGCTGTATACAGTGAAGTCGCAACGCTACTTAATAATAATGGTACGCAGGAAGATCGACGCTTGTTGCAGGGACTGGCAGGTGACCCACAAAATAAACAAATATAACGTACTGTTACTAAATTGGCGGGAATACCAATTATTGTATGACATCTCGAGTGTAGAAGAATAACTGGTAGCAGTCACATACATTAAAATCTGGAGAGATTCGTACGAAGCGATTTTAAGTCAAACGAGCAGAAGAACAACACGCAGGAAATGCAGATGCCAGACTGCCAGACTGTGATTCATTAGAACAATCTTAAGAAGGAGGTAGCTTATCAAATCCACTTCTGACCGATACTCCGTATTGCTCGTCAGTCTGGGATCCTTAACAGCCGCACCGGTTCGAGGACATCTTTCCACACAAGGGGCTTATCGGATAGCTCCCCATTCTCCTTTTCCCTCGTACACTTTCACCCGATACAGTTTCCACAATTATTGGGATACGCACGGTATACAAATCTTGCAGTTAGGCATCCACGTCAACTTGACGCCCCAAGCAGTGGCTTGTGCGGCTTGGGCCTTAAACCGGCCTGCTTAGCAGATAGGCCTGACAGAGAAAGTGGATAGCATTCAATGAATAGCGGCACATTTTGTCACACGTTTCGCGGTGAAAGCGTCACTGAGATGCTTGTTCCATTTCAATGGTAAACGCTACAAGAGAGGCGTTCTGTCACACCATGTGGTTTACTGTTAAAATTCTGAGAGTTCTTAGGGAAGTAAACCACCATATTGCTTCCTCCTACGTACGAGGGGCGTTTGAAAAGTCGGTGCAATAATAGAAACTTCTTACATGTTTGGGATAAACCCTTTTTATTTTTCCACATAGTCTCCTTTTAGAGGCCGGCCGGAGTGGCCGTGCGGTTCTAGGCGCTACAGTCTGGAGCCGAGCGACCGCTACGGTCGCAGGTTCGAATCCTGCCTCGGGCATGGATGTGTGTGATGTCCTTAGGTTAGTTAGGTTTAATTAGTTCTAAGTTCTAGGCGACTGATGACCTCAGAAGTTAAGTCGCATAGTGCTCAGAGCCATTTGAACCATTTCTCCTTTTAGACTTATACACTTCGTCCAACGCTGTTCTAATTTGTTGATCCCTTCTGAATACTAGGAATTGCACAAGTCTGCAAAATAACTATTAGTTTCTGCAATCACCTCCTCGTTTGAATAAAATCTTTGTCCTGCCAGCCATTTCTACAAATTTGGGAACAAATAGGCTATTAGTTTCTGCAATCACCTCCTCGTTTGAATTAAAACTTTGTCCTGCCAGCCATTTCTACAAATTGGGGAACAAATAGTAATCCGAGGGAGCCAAGTCTGGAGAGTATGGGGGAAGTGAAACGAATTGGAATCCTATTTCCATTAATTTTGCGACCACAACTGCTGAAGTGTGTGCTGGTGCATTGTCGTGATGAAAAATACTTTTTTGTGGTCCAATCGCCAGCGTTTTGCTTGCAGCCCGGTTTTCAAACGGTCCAATAACGATGAATAATATGCACCTATAATAGCTTTACCCTTTAGCAGATAGTCGATGAGTATTATCCCGTGCGAATCTCAAGAGACAGTCGCCATAACCTTTCCAGCCTTAGAAATGGTATTCGTCTTTTTTGGTGCAGATTCTCCCTTGGTAACCCACTGTTTAATTTGTTTGGTCTCAGGAGTATAGTAATGTATTCATGTTTCATCCACAGTGACGAAACGACGCTTAAAGTCCTGCGGATTCTTCCTGAACAGCTGCAAACCATCCCTGCAACATTTCACACGATTCCGTTTTTGGTCAAGCGTGAGTAATCGCGGAACCCATCTTGCGGATAGCTATCTCATGTCCAAATAATTATGGAAAATATTATGTACCCGTTCATCCGGGATGCCCACACCCACTAGCAATCTCACGCACCTTAACTCTTCCATCACCATATCATGGATTTTATCAATGATTTATGGAATCGTAACCTCCACAGGGCGTCCAGAACGTTCAGCATCACTTGTGCCCATATGGCCACTCCAAAAATTTTGAAACCACTTATAAACTGTTCTAAACGAAGGTGCAGGGTTACGTAATGTCTATCAAGCTTCTCTTTAGTCTCCTGAGGCGTTTTGTCTTTCATAAAGTAATGTTTCATCACCACGCGAAAATCTTTTTCGTCCATTTTTTGACAATCACTCGACTTCCTTGATTCACATGAATGCCACACACAAAGAAATAGACCAATATGGCTGAAACTTGGTTTGCATTCTTTCCAAAGATACTACTAACTAAACATGACCTCGATACACGACGAAGAAGTAGAAAATATTCATCGCCTCTTGAAATGGACAGCCTGCGTTCGGCGGCTCCGTCTGTGCCATTCGAAGTGATAAGGCTTCTCTCATCATCAGTTTCATCAGCAGCAGCATGAAGAGAGTTGAAAGAATAACAATCAATAGAGTTGGAGAAAAAAAAAAACATCTAATGCCATGCAGAGTACGCTTGGCAGAGGAACCGTGTTACTACTGACAAGAACCGTCTAGTTTCAAGAAACATCAAGGGAAGTTTTAAAATTAGTCGCGTATCTCTCTGTCTTGGTATGATTCACTCTCTGAGCGCAACCCTCGTCCACAACATCTGCACAGAAGCAAACGATGGCAGAGACGGTAATACGATTGTGGAGCGTCGGGAACGCCCAGCTTATTGCATTCCCACGTCCGTGTTAGCAAGCGACCAGAACTCAAGGGATTCTAGACTATTCTCCGGACTCGTAAGCGGCCACCCAGACGCATGTCGCTAGCAGTGCAGACTGTCGCAAGACGCTTTTCCTCTGATTTTGTTTCCTTTGTGAGACGTGATGCACCGAAATGTCTGTCACGAACACCGATAATTCTTTATAAACAGTGAGTCTGCGAGAGTGTTAATGTCCATATGACGATGTAAGCATAGCATGTACAGAGCATGTTCTCATCTGCTGCAACAAATCTCGTGACATCAAATCACCCACACCCTTCCGTGAGTACTAAGGAGCACACGCACAGTCAAAATAAAAAAAAAAAATCATAATGGAATACCATTTGCTTTCAAGTCTGATTTTCCTGACACACGGTTCACCAACTACAGGGTGTTCAAAAAGTCTCATCGCAGTGCTGTATGATTGTTAGCCGCGCGGGCAGTATGCCGCAGTGAATATACCGAAATAAAACTCAGTGAAATACAAGTTAATAATTTATTGAATATTTATTTTTAGTTACAAATTTTCACATTAAATGTTGAAAGTGTCCCCCGTGTTGTTCAAAAATGGTTCAAATGGCTCTGGAGCACTATGGGACTTAACTACTGAGGTCATCAGTCCCCTAGAACTTAGAACTACTTAAACCTAACTAACCTAAGGACACCACACACATCCATGCCCGAGGCAGGATTCGAACCTGCGACCGTAGCGGTCACGCGGTTCCAAACTGACGCGCTCAGAACCGCACGGCCACACCGGCCGGCCCCGTGTTGTTGAATACACAATTCAATTCGTCTAATCATGTGTCCAAACACAAGCTGTAAAATTTCTTCTGTAAGAGAAGCAGTGAATGTGGACAGTGCAGTTTTCAAGTCATCGATGGATTTTGGACGGTTTTTATAGACAGTTGCTTTCGCTGCACCCCAGAAAAAAACGTCAGGTGGTGTTAGATCAGACGATCGTGGAGGCCAAAACCCTTGTGAAATTATGCGATCACCAAAAACATCAACAAGCAGTGACATTGAAATGCGAGCTGTATGCGCGCTTCCACCATCTTGTTGAAAATAACCGTTTAGTATTTCACTTAACACAAGTTCTCCTATGAATGGGTACAGAATATCAACGCAGTATCGTTGTGCGTTTATTGTTTCATTGAAAAATATGGGACTCACAATCTGACGTCTAGAAATTGCAATACAAACTCCTATTTTCACAGAATGAAGTGGTTCCTCATGAATACACAATGGATTTGCAGTACTCCCCATACGAGAATTTTGCGAGTTAATGTTCCCGGATAAATGAAACCACGCCTCATCAGTGAAAAATGTTTCATTAAGGATATCCCTTCCATTTCATTGATCAAAATTTTTGAACTATTGACAACAATTCAGTCTCTTGCCATGATCAGTATTTCTCAGTTCTTGCACGACTATCACTTTGTATGGGAAAAGTTCAGATTTTTTCCTTGTAGCTGTGTGGGCCGTTCCGACACTAAGATCGGTTTCCTGGGCGAGTTTTCTTACAGACTTGTTCAGACGCATGAACATTTTATCGCAAATATCGAGTAGTTTATCCTCAGACAAAACGCTAGGACGACCACTTCACGGTGCATCTGTCACTGAACCCGTAGTCCAAAGTTTGTTAATCAAATCTCGCACAGTATCGCGATGTGGGAGTATTGTCTCCGGGAAAACTGAATTAAATGTTTGACGAACTGAAACTGTGTATTTACCGCCAGCTTTGAACACTTGTTCGACTAAAAACACACGTTCTTCAATGGTTAGAATTTTAACAGTGACAAAAACGAACAAAGGAACTAAACTTAAACATTCACGTCAACCCGTGACGACACACACCAACGATAATACTGACGCTGGCTGAGATAAACGCAACAGTGGAATGTTGGGAGAGTCCACTTGAAGGGAAGTAACCCAAGTAGGAGGCGAACAATCATACGGCACTGCGGAGAGACTTTTTGAACACCCCGTATTTCCTTCTAGATAGGAGTCAGTGCTATGAGGTCAGCGAGTTTGTGTGAAAATCTATCACTTGTGAATGTTATAATGCCCAAACATGAACAGCAAGTGAAGAAAACGTGTAAGATTTATTTAAATTTCTTACAAAAATAACCTTCATCCATGTTTATTTATCATCATACCTGTGCAGCTAGAAAGAAAGAGGCTTCAGAATATTTAAATATGTTGCTGGCAATGTGTAGCGCTGTTGGGCTGGGCTAGCACTTGGATGGGTGACCATGCGATCTGCCGAGCGCTGTTGGCAAGCAAGGTGCACTCAGGCCTTGTGAGGCAAACTGAGGAGCTACTTGACCGAGAAGTAGCGGCTCCGATCTCATAAACTGACTTACGACCCGGAGAGAGGTGTGCTGACCACATTCCCCTCCATATCTGCATCCAATGACACCTGTGGGCTGAGGATGATACGGCCGCCGATCGGTACCGTTGGGCCTTAATGGCCTCTCCGGGCGGAGTTTAGTTTTTAGTTGGCTATGTGTACATGGTGAGCCAAAGCCGAACTTCAGCACACGTCCATACAGTTATTAAGAAGTGTCATGAACGAACCATTGTCTCATGCAGGATAACAAAGAATTGTAGCGTTGTCAAGTCCTCTTACATTCAATCATTAGTTAACATTGTGTATTAAGTGGCGATACTTTTGCTGTCTGCACTGGCGCATCGAAAATGAAAAAATAAAGTCATGTAGGACGTGCGGTTTGCTTTCCATTGATTTCTGGCCCAGGTACGCCTACATACAGGGTGTCCCCAAAATCACCGACAAATGTTAGGGATAATAAACATGCGATCTCAAGTGTATACATTAAGAGCTACGAGCAATTGTTCATCTCCGCTAGTGTGAAACATCTCTCCTATTAAACAAGTGCTCATAGTTCGTAATGTATTCCTTGTAGAGCCCGTGTTTACTAGATTTTTTTCTTGTTTCGGTCCATACTACCTCCTCCCAAAATATCAAAAGTAAACAGCTTGCAATACAGGAGATGTGTTTCATACTATCGACGTGCTCGTATCTCTTAAGGTGTATGCTTTAGAACCCTTGTTTACTACGAGTAGATACACATTTTCTTGTTTTGGTGCAAGGAACCTGTTCCTAAAGTTATTCGGTTTTTTTGTGTGACACTCTGTATAACAAAGTCCCACCGCCGCGCCGCGTTTTTCTGTATGTATGTATGTACCAGGAACTACTGTGGGACTCTTGACACGTTTTTCATTAATAGACTGATTCAAGAGAAAGATTTGTCTATATACACTGGTGTCCAAAATTAAAGCAACAAACTGGTATTTCCCCGTCCTGTGTCAAATTCACGATATTATCATGCAAACTGTCAACGGATGTCGTTACGATCGTGTTCTGTAAGGAAGATGCATTGCGGTCAACTGAAAACCACGCCAACAATGACCTATCAAGTGGGGTAGTGTTTGCTGATCAGTCCCACATTCACAATCGCTGCGTACACAGTCACAAACGGTGCAGAATGGTACAGAGACGACACCTACACTCTCTCTGCTGTGAAGGGCCATAGGAAGAATGGAAAGCAGGAGAGTCGCAAACTGATGTGGCCCGATGACTTAATGTAAATTTTTCTGTTGTTTTTCGGATGCGGCGACAGTTTCTAAGAGACCGAAACTGTATTCCGGAGACCAGGACATGGCCGAACACGTGTGACGTCAGAAAAACTGGACCGTTATTTGGCTGTAAGAGCACGACGGTACCGCCTCACTACTGCTCTGCGACTGGCGTTTGACCTAGCAGCATCTCCTGGACGTGTTGTATGGAGGCAAACGGTGGACAGAAGACATCAGCAGAGTGGTTTTTATTGTTGGAGACCTGCTGTCTGTTTACTTCTGGAGTGTCTTCACAGAAGGGAACGTCTAGAGTAGAGCCGTCAACATGCCACCTGGACGGTCGAACGGCGGGCCAATGTTCTTTTCAATACCGATTTGGTCCGGAGAGTCATTCTCGACGGATTCGCATCTGGAGGGCACTTCGAACACGATTTCGGGACCCAGACATTGTGGAAAGAGGCCGATATCGAGGAGGATCCCTAATGGTGTGGGCACGGATTATGTTGACCAATAGAACACTTCTCCATGAAATTGTAGAGGTGATGGTTGGTTGTTTTTGGGGAAGGAGACCAGACAGCGAGGTCATCTGTCTCATCGGATTAGGGAAGGACGGGGAAGGAAGTCGGCCGTGCCCTTTCAAAGGAACCATCCCGACATTTGCCTGGACCGATTTAGGGAAATCACGGAAAACCTAAATCAGGATGGCCGGACGCGGGATTGAACCGTCGTCCTTCCGAATGCGAGTCCAGTGTCTAACCACTGCGCCACCTCACTCGGTGTAGAGGTGAATCAGCAAGATTTAACTGCTGTCAGGTACTGTGAGAAGAGCTTCGGATCTCATGTGCGGTTGTTGCGAAGTGCTGTGGGCCCACACTTCGTATTCATGGACGATAATGCTCGACCTCATTGAGCATGGCGTGGTCTGCTTGCTCTCGCTATTTGAATCCCATAGAGCTTGTCTGGGGTGCACTAGAGAGGCGGGGTCCATCACGTCAGTATCCAGCAACCACTCCCCAAGACTTGTGAGCAGCTCTACAGGGAGAACGGGCGTTATAGCTTCGACATGATATTGATGACATCATTCACAGCATGTCCCGTCGTTGTCAGGCCTGTATTAGTGCCAGAGGTGGTCACACCCCGTACTGAGCATATTAACCACTTGTCAGGATGTGTGTGCAAATCCGATGAGTTGGAAAAAACGAACATTTTTGTCTACTGTTATGCCTGTTGCAGCTGATTACGATCTATATTATTTACATTGTGTCTATTTCATTATCACCTATTTATACTGTTTCGTGGCAAAGTAAACGAAACCTTGCAAAATTTCCATTTGTTGCTTTAATTTTAGACACCAGAGTAATTTATTACAGCTACGCCAGATAAATACGAGGCCTGTTCAGAAAGTAAGCTCCGATTGATTGCCAAATTGAAACCACAGTGAACATCAGAAATGTTTTACTTGTAACAATTAGCCACACCTTTCAGCTACTTCTCTACGTAGTCGCCGTTGTGACTTAGACTTTTGTCATAGCGTTGTACCAACTTTTCAATAGCCTCATCATAGAAGGCAGCCGCCAGTGCTTTCCGCCAATGCTCCACGCTGGCCTACACCTCGTTGTCTGTGTCAAAATGTTGTCTTCAAAGACAGCGGTTCATGTGACCAGAGATGAAACTCAGGGGGATACAATTGCGGACTGTATTGTGGGTAATCTCACATTTCCATTTGAAAACGATGCAGGAGCATCTTCATTGCCCCTGCAGAATGCGGCTGAGAATTGTCTTGAAGAAGAAACAGCACGACAGTTATGTAATGTTAGCTGCATAGCTTCAGGCGAAATTTCTCACCAGGCCCTCGTACTTGGCGGCAGACACTATTTTCTAGACATCTTTACGCACTCACTGCGAGCTCAGAAATGAGAAGAGCGACGTGATGCTAACTGGGGTTATACTAGAGACACTACCCAACACATCTGTGCAAAACTTTATCGGATTTTCATAGTAGTTTCCATTTCGCGACCGATCGGAGCTTACTTTCTGAACGCCCCTCGTAGCACGGTCGGAGATATTTAGTGCTAGCCATATGAAGCTAGTCTTCTGTATTTACAGTCGACAGCGTTGCGGTTATTAGAGGCACTGACGTTTGTTACAAGCGTCCCAGCAACAACAGTGTTACTGTAAACACGACTCTATATGTGTTCTGGAAGCACTGGACTCCAGGAAGCATCCACGACAAAGAAACACTTCATTAACAAAATAATACGAGTGCTTATAACATGTAGAAACTCCAATCAGACAATAGTAGTTGTAAAAGTTAAAAGCTACACTGATATAATCGATAATTAGAGGGATGAGAAGCTGGCAAAGGAGGCAATTTCTAATCGGTTGCATCTTAATATAAATATTAAATCTCCATACAAAGAATTTTGTGTGATATTGCAGTGCGCGCGTTATTTTGAATTACGGCGCGAATTCCTTTGAACATGCAATATCATATCTCAATTGTACGAGAATAAACATACCGGATGTAAAGTTTGAGTTTGGCCGTTAAGTCGTGCACAGATAGCCAAATGGTGCCGGCACGGTAGCTCAGCGTGTTCGGTCAGAGACCGGTTGGCCTCTATAATAAAAAACTGAGTCGAAGGATCAACAAACGAACTTGAGCGGATGTCATGTGACTTCCGCAACGGCCAAACACAACGATCAACAACGAACATAATTTTAAAAAGAAATGGTAAGGCGACCACTCGCAGTAAGCGGGAAATCCGGGTTCAAGTCCCGCTCCGGCACAAATTTTCATTGTCGTCGTTCCATTGTACAGCTGATGGTTGTCCATAATCGCAATTGCAAATACATTTAATGCAAAGAAGTGTTGTCTTGCTGGAAAATTTTCGTGTGTGCATTCACCTTGACATACAGGGATCAACGGAACTTCTGCACAATGTCACCACCAGAGAACATTCCAACTCCCACCACCCCTCGCCTCCCTCCTCCCCACCCATACCAAAAAAATAAAAAATGGCGGGAAAAATCGCTCAGTCTGTCCTGAGCCGACGGACTGAAAGAATCCGATGACAGGAAATTCAACTACTTTCCAGAGGGCATAATAATATATTGCTTATTTATAAAATTCAATTTGCATACCAATTTGCTGGGGCTGGATGTATTTATTTGGTGGGTAAATCTCATCATCCATTGCAGTTTACTTAATTTTGGAAGATGCAAGTCTTGTAAAATATATCGAAAACGAGTAATCAAATATGTAAATATATCGCTTTTTCCGATCACGCACGGAATAAAACACTCAACACATACAATTACACTGTTATAGACTGCGCTAAGCATATCTCTCAAAAACCAATTGCAATTTTGCGTGCGCCGAATTACATCACACGTGCCGGACCACCAGCAAACCTTTGAGTCCCGAGCGTTGGACTGGGAGACGCCAATCGCCTGCGGAGGAATGCGTAATTCCGGATGTTGGCTTCTTTTCAATTTGATAACAGACTAATTTTCTGTTGGCTGATTTAGTTCAAAATACCACCGGAAGAGGACGCAGGGAGAAGCAGCCTTCCCACCCCACATCACTCAAATCTCCTCCTTTCTCACCCCTCTCCTTCCAGTCAGACAAAGCATCAGGTGGAGGCAACTCTTTGGTACTGAGAACTGAGAAATTGCTGTCGAAACACATGCTCTCTCTCTCTCTCTCTCTCTCTCTCTCTCTCTCTCTCTCTCTCCCCATTCCCCCTCTTCCCCCCTTTCTCTGAAGTGGTTACTTCCTGACAAGCGTACATCTGTCACGTGCCACCAGAAACCATCCTAACACTTGATTTGATCTCAACAAAGTAGCTGATACCTAGTAAATCCACACCCCTAACCCAAAATACTGGGCTATGGATGTCTCAGAAATAATCCATTTGCACTACCCCACTCAATCGAATTGATTACTAATTGATTAAATCAATACCCTCTGTGTGGGAGAATTTTTCCTTGCTTCCTTTCGGTGGATACTAGGAGTGGCATATTTGGCAGGAAATTCTGGGGCTATTCAGGATTCAATCCCGCAATCACCCGGTTTCCAAACCCTAATCATCCCCCATTTTGGATTTACCTCGCCTCTTATAGGTGGATGCATTTACGTCGTTTAGCGAGAAATCCACTGCACTGGGGTTAGCTGAAAATGGTAATGAGACTTTCAAATTTCAGCTCATTTGCGCTATGTCCTGAAACAATTTGCAGGAGACAGGGCACCAGTTTGACTGCGCTTGCAAAACTACTATCAGAAAAAATAAATTGATCAATTGGGAATCTGACATTATTATATGTGGGGCTGTACAAAATGATAGTTGTAAGTTCAACAATGCTACAATGTAAAAGCAGAGTGGTTTCCAATATATTTGTCGCGTGGAATGCAAAGCTGTTAATACTCCTATGCAAGAAGTCTATTGTTACCTCGGACCTACAGCCAGTGAATCTACTTTCAGACACCATCCCAGACATTGAAACGCGTATGTATTCAGTACCAGCGATGGCGAGGCATGACAGAATCTCTGACCAGAGAGTTGTTTATCGTTGCTAGTCTGCGCTTGACCGCCCGAGAGTTCAGTTGCGAGTAGGATGTTGTGTGTAGCGAGTCGCGAGAGGAAGTAGTCAGCCGACTGCAGTAGCGAGTGGACGGTAGTACTGAGCGGGCGTCGGCATGGGTCGGCGACGTGCGCCCTTTACATCTCTGGTCAAGGTTCGGGACGAAGTATATTGTTAAATACGGTAATGAAGCAGCATTGCGCACATCTGATAATGTAATGTATGTTAATTGTAATTAATTTGTTCAAGAAATGCCCCAATAATAATTTTGTTTTCAAAGCAATCGTATTTAAGAAAAGAATCATTCCGATGGAAACAATATTTCCTATGCTTTTCCTCCCAGAATCAATTTATCAGATTAATCATTGCACAGGGCCGAAGGTCAGCGCAGCTGCCCTTATAAAATTTATCAGGTTCACCTTAAAGTTAACTTTGTGGGGACTTAACATTTTGCACATTTTTATTATCATTGAGTTTTATTACTGTGGGAAGCTAACATTTGGCACTATTTGCAATTCTATTCAATTCTTTTCATTTTTATATTTTCACGGGGAGGTTACAACATTTCTCGGGTGGATTCACCTTCGAATCCTATCCCAGCCCTGACACATGGTTGATCAACTTTCAAATCCTATCCCGGCCTTAATGCGTGGAGGATCCGCCTTCGAACCCTATCTTGGCTGTTGGTGGATCCACATTTGAACACTGTCCCTGGCGTAACACATCGTGAATCCATCTACTAGAGAGAGAGAGAGAAAATTAACCCTCGGTGTTCACAACTGTACATTTACAAAATTTTTGAACTCGTCGTGAGAAGTGAGCTCATGTTCACATGAGCAGAAGTGACACAAAATCGGTAAAATTGCAAAAACTGTCGGAAAAGACTTATAAACCGTGGGAAAATACGACAAAATGCGGGAAAATTGAGGGAGAAAGACGGAGTACTTACATGTCTAATTGGTGCAGGAAAATTCTTGTACATGGGAACGAGTGTGTAATAGCAAGAGGAATACGAGAAAAAGTCGACATGTAAGCAATTGGAACCAGGGAAGATGCAAAGGAGCAAGGGAAGCAGTGGCAACAAGGGGATTCACCACCGCCAAAGAAGGCGAAGATCCACCATCATTGAGAAATGTGATGCGGCCGTAAGGTGGTGCCAACAAATTCCGCCTGTATTGGGGCAAACAATCCGAGGAGCACAGTGCCGTAGTCTACAGGTGAGGTTACACGAGGCTATCAAGACGAAGCATAGCTGGAAGTTCTGTAAGGGTGTGATCTTGGACCAAGGCAACATCTCAGCTCTATCTACGCAGGACACAGTCACACATGCTGCTTCTTTGGAATACTAAATTTTATTCACCGTTGTATATTCCTCACATAGCTCCCAGTGGCTTCTTCTTCTTTCATCAGATGAAGAAACCTTTGGCTGGCACAAATTCTCAGAATAACGACTGGGTGATTTTCGAAATGGGAGGCTTCCTGAACATATATAATGCAGACTTCTACAACCAAGGTCTCCATTAAGTCACCCAACGTTGGGAAAAAATGAGTTCTTCGTATGGTGAATATGTAGAGTAGGAATAGAACCATAAATATTGATCATGGTCGAAGAGAGATTTTTTCGAGGTGATAATTAAAACTTTGTCACCACAGCTTGTATGTACTGTATTCTGGCATTCGCTGTTAGCCCGTGCCATCAAGGCAAATGTTGCCGCGGGTGAGCTCAGTTTTGCAAGGTTAAGGTTTTGAGGGCCCATGCAGATTTCCCCTGAAAAGGTTGCTCTGTTCTAAGAGTGTCATAATGTTTCAACTCACGTCATGTTGTAGGACTCTGTTACAAATAGATGTGAAAAAGAAGGTAGTTAATGGGTGCTATAGCTACAAGCATCTTACACATTAATGTTTTGAATCCCGTCAGCTGCAATGTGTAATTAAGATACATCTCATAATCATTTAAAGAAGGTACAGGACTTAAAAATTGAATCTTCTTAACAGAGAAGTTTTATTTGCCAGATCGCCATAAATACATATTCTGCCTACTAGTTTCGGCAATATAAATTGGCATCTTCAGCCCATCTACATAGAGTCGAACTTTCTTGTAACGACCCGTCTTGATTTCTGCGGTATGCTTATATTCTTTGTAAGATACTTCTCATCCTCGCATAATACGACAAATGTATACTCGCATACCTCGTATATAAAGTCGTTTTCAGCCTCAGTTAGCAAGAAGATTTTCCAAGAATCAGTGTACTGTAGAAGAAAATCTGTTGTAATATGGCAACCTGGCATATTGTTCTCTCTCCCCTTCCCTCAACAATAGGTGTAGTGTAGATCGCTCACCTCAAATTACCCTACCGCGTTCATACTAAAATAGTGGTGACAATCACAGCACTCGTCAACAGTACACGATATCTCAGTTTCCAAAAAATCTGTTACGAACTGCACGCATTTTAGAGTAGCTCAGGAACGAATAGCAGTTCTGGTTTACGCTAATGTAGATGGAACTATCGCTCGTGACACGCAAATCAAAAGAATCCTAAGCGTTTTACGCATGTAAAAAATCTGCCAGTGCACTACAATTCTAATAAAAAGTCCTGGATAAGCTCTGAAATATTTGAAGCTGAAATAAGGTGTTGGGATCGGAAGCTTAGAAGTCAGAAAATGAAGATACCGGTTCTTGTTGACAACTGTCAAGCACATCCTGCACTTTCTGGTCTGTAGAATATTACGCTTGTTTTTCTTCCTGCAAATACGACACGATTGTTGCAGCCCATAGACCAAGGAGTAATTCGGAGTCTGAAATCCCACTATCGAAAACTCATATTACTGAAAATGATGCAAAGTATGGAGAAAAAGCAGGATTATTCTATTACACTGATGGATGCGACCAAATGCACTACCAAAGCTTCGAGCCGGGTCACACCTCACACCATCAAGAATTGTTTTTGTGATGCAGGAATCACAACGGAAGAAATAAATTCCGCCGAAACTGAAGCCATGTTCAGTGACACTGATGATCTGCCGCTGTCTGCATTGCTTCCAGAAATCGACTACGATATTCTCAATCAGTGCGACTACGAAACGTATGCAACAAAAGATAATGCCCTTGTTACAACCGATGGGCAAACTGAAGACGAAATTGCAAATGAAGTGAAGAATCAGGGTCACAGTGACCATGAAGTGAGCGAGGGAGAAGATGAAGATGAAGAAGAAGAAGGGAGAAGAAGGAAGAAATAAAGTGCCTATCCCTACTGTGAATGATGCTTTAACGCCACTAGAATTTTGAACATGTTCTATGAAGCTAGGGGAGGAGAGCAGTGAAATTGCAGCAAATGAAATACTGAACAAAGAATGTAATTTAGAAAGTGTGTAATGGACAAATAAACAGCAGAGTAAAATGACTTATTACTTCACTCCTAAGTAAAGAAGTTTGATGAGCACTCGACATCCTGCTGTATATACTTTATTCATGTAAGCTTCAGAGTGAATACTGCATGTAAAATAAAACACTGCTAAATAAAACACTGCTAAATAAATTTGTTCTTTTCCATTTGCCAACACAACAGACTGAAAATACCGATCTCGGTTACAACGACACTCGTCTATAACAACATAATTTTCAAGGCCCTTTGAACTTAGCTATAGCCAGGTTCCACTGTACATCACTCGAGTGGCACAATGATTGATGTATGTAGATAGTGTGATGATGATATCTATTTATTGCGATCTGAGCATATAAAACTTCAATAGTTAGAAAACAACTTTTTTTTTTTTTTTTAATTCAGAGGTCCCTCTCCGCTGACGAAGTCAGGTAACCATACTACAGAAATTAATTTACAACAATGAAACAGACACTAGCATGAAGTACGGCCCCAGTGGGCCGGTGCCAATCTTTTTAAATCCGCTACCTTCACTGATGTCCGCATTTCCGCCCCCGGTAGCTGAGTGGTCAGCGCGACAGAATGTCAATCCTAAGGGCCCGGGTCAGAGATTTTTGCCGCTCAGGGACTGGGTGTTGTGTTGTCCAAATCATCATCATTTCATCCCCATCGATGCGCAAGTCGCCGAAATGGCGTCAAATCGAAAGACTTGCACCCGACGAACGGTCTACATTTTTACCTTCACTGATATTAAACGTTGCTATACAAGTAACCACACAGTCATGATATTATTCAGTTGTCAAAATCGTGTTTATAGGTGGCGTCCTACCATCTAGAAAAAAATTTTGCGATGTTGAGATTGACGGTAATATTACACTGAAGCGCCAAAGAAACTGGTATAGGCATACGTATTCAAATACAGACACACGTAAACAGTCAGAATACGGAGCTGCTTTCGCCAACACCTATATAAGACGACAAGTGTCTGGCGCAGTTGTTAGATCGGTTACTGTTGCCACAGTGGCAGGTTATCAAGATTTAAGTGAGTTTGAACGTTGTGTTATAGTCGGAGCAACAGCGATGGGACACAACATCTCCGAGATAGCGATGAAGTGGGGATTTTCCCGTACGACCATTTCACAAGTGTGCCGTGAATATCAGAACAGCAAAACATCAAAGCTTCGACATCGCTGCGGCCGAAAAAAGATCCTGCAAGAACAGGACCAACAAAGACTGCAGAGAACTGTTGAACGTGACAGAAGTGCAACACATCCGCAAATTGCTGCAGATTTCAATGCTGTGCCATCAACAAGCGTCAGCGTTCGAACCATACAACAAAACATCATCGATATGGGATTTCGGAGCCGAAGGCCCACTCCTGAGCCTTGACGAATGCACGACACAAAGCTTTACGCCTCGCCTGAGCCCATCAACACCGACATTAGACTGTTGATGACTGGAAACATGTTGCCTGGTCAGACGAGTCTCGTTTCAAATTGTATCGAGCGGATGGACGTGTACAGATATGAAGACAACCTCATGAATCCAGGGACACTGCATGTCAGCAGGCGACTGTTCAAGCTGGTGGAGGCTCTGTAATGGTGTGGGGCGTGTGCAGTTGGTGAGATATGGGAACCCTAATACGTCTAGATACTACTCTGCCAGGTAACATGTACGTAAGCATTCTGTCTGATCATGTGCATACATTCATGTCCACTGTGCATTCAGACGTACTTGGGCACTTCCAGCAGGACAATGCGACACCCCACACGTCCAGAACTGCCACACAGTGACTCCAGAGACAGTCTTCTGAGTTAAAACACTTCCGCTGGCCACCAAACTCCCCAGACATGAACATTACAGAGCATATCTGGGATGCCTTGCGAGGTGCTGTTCAGAAGAGATCTCCACCCCCTCGTACTCTTACGGATTTATGGACAGCCCTGCAGGATTGATGGTGTCAATTTCCTCCAGCACTACTTCAGAAAATATTCGAGTCCACGTCACGTCGTGTTAGGGCACTTTTGCGTGCTGGCGGGGGCCCTACACGATATTTAGGCAGGTGTACCATTTTCTGTATTATAGCCACGGCTTTCGGTAATTATTTGCAGTGCTGAATAAGATTTGATTTTGAGCTTACTAAAACTGATGTTCACGATGGCCAAAACTGGATTACTACCGTTGTTGTTCGTGAAGATAAAAATAAAACTGCTGGAATTACTGCGATGGGAAATTTCCCTCCGCTAGATGTCGTCGCTTTTAAGAGTTTGTTGCCTGCGATTGTGTGGTATTGGACTGAAGGACTTGGAAATATTGCTAAATTTAGTTTAATGAATGATTGCGCTATGCATAAATCTTTTTAAAAAATGAAACATACGGGCCTTGCCAAAAACCGGAATTGTTTACGTAACGTATCCCTGCTCGAGAAATGTGCAGTAAGAGGTCGGGGAAACGCTCGTCCATTCCTCTTAGAACTGCACCATACTTAGTATATCACTGTCGTTTTCAGTGTAACCTTCCGCTTGAAGGCAGCTTTACATCACCTTGACGAAGAGGCAATGAAAATATTTTCTGCCAACGAGATGCGAACCAGTTATCTTCAGCTAGAGACTCATTGCACTAGTGGGCACAGGAGACCCTTGCTAAGGGAGCGGGACCAATCGTCCGGATGACCTGCGCATGTCGCACAAACAGCTGGGATTCCAGCCATTCCCCCCGCCAAAACTCCTCAGCCATTAAGAGCCACCGAAGTAATGGCAATTAGCCGAATGCGAAGAAACTACGAAATCCAGGATGCGACGCACCACTAATGGGGACGTGGCGTCTTTCTCACATTACCACCAGGGATTTATTAACTGCGGCAATTCGGGCCGACTGCAGTGATTAATGAGGGACGGCCGCACCAAAGGAATTTGCAGCCGTAGGAGAAGGGAGGGTGGGGGTGGAGGGGGGGGGGGGGACAGGAACTAGTTAAAGGCGCTTGCCAGGGGCCACGCGACGCCACCTTAACAAATGGCGAAATCCTTTTACCCGCCCCCGCCGCCTCTGGCTGCGACACGGCCGCCGTCCTTCTCCTCCCCGCCGTCGGACTGCCGTGCCCTCTCGCTCTCCCCACGCCCCCGCCTCCCACCGGCCCTTTTTGTCTTCGTAATTACTGCCCGCCCCCACAATGGCCGCCTGAATGCGTTACAAAGGAAGCAGCGGTGGCCTGGCGCCTTCTCCCCACTCGTGATAAATGATTCCGCCATTCGAGGGCCTGCAGCAGTTCTTGATACTCCCCCCTCTACCGGCCACTGCATACTAAAGTGATTTGCTTTTAACGTAGCGAACAGACGAGGAGTAGCGGGCGGGGAAAAAAAAAACTATTAAGGCTCGCCTTTGTGTACCGAGTCAGATATTACAAGAAAATGGATCAATGTTATGAAAAGGATCCCTTCAAGATTCTCCGCAAATAAACTTCATCATCCCCGGCGATATTTAGGGCGGCGCTGCAGCCCCTTCACGAGGGAGCAGGGCTTTCACATCATAGCACTCGGCGCACCAGAGCGAAATAAAGCCGCCACTCCAAAGTCTTTCATGCGCGTTAACCGAGCCCATTGTTCCAGGAGTGGCACTCCGGTACGGAACCGGCGACCCCGTGGCGCGCATGTTTTGCTACAATGACGAACGACACAGTATCGCATTGCGAGCAAACGAAAGCTGTAACAGTGCCGCATTGTTCGCCTTTCCATCGCTGTACCTCTCATTTAGCCTTCATTACACAATTGCCAGCTGAATACGTCGGCACACACTCCGGTTTGGAAAACGGAAACTAGGGGACTGATGTAAATATACACAAGCAGTAATTCAAGTAAACGATCCGTCTTTGTTAGTATTTAAATGCCACTCGGCGCAATGTTTGTTTCAACAACGCGTGTAACTGTGTATCTGTTATTTAGCTCCTGAATCATCATCATCATCATAAGCGGTCATTTGGCATCTACTGCTGCTTTCTCCAGACATGTCCGTGCAGCTCAGACAACCTATTCCAAGGTGTGTAGGGGCATTAGAAAATATGCGGGAATGCCATGGTTACGTACGGCTGAACACTGTAACGTATGAAATAATCTGGGAGACGCTCTTAAGGTCCTTAATAGTACATGTCAACGGAGCGGAACGGCATCTACATCTATGTGATTACTCTGCTATTCACAATACAGTGCCTGCCAGAGTGTTCAATGAACCACATTCAGCTGTCTCTCTATCATTCCGCTCTCGAACGGCGCGAAGGAAAAACGAGCATTTAAATTTTTCTCAGCGAGCCCTCTCTTTGCAGGTAGGTGCCAACAGAATGTTTTCGCAGTCGGAGGAGAAAACTGGTGATTGAAATTTCATGAGAAGATCCCGTCGCAACGAAAAACGCCTTTGTTTTAATGATTTCCACTCCAATTCACATATCATGTCTGTGGCACTATCTCCCCTCTTTCGCGATTATACAAAACGAGCCGCCCTTCTTTTAACTTTTTTGATGTCATCCGTCAGCTCCACCCCCACACCGCACAGCAATACTCCAGAACAGGGCGGACAAGCGTGGTGTAAGCAGTCTCTTTAGTAGATCTGTTGCGCCTTCTAAGTGTTCTGCCAATCAATAGCAGTCATTGGTTTGCCCTACCCACAACATTATCTATGTGATCGCTCCAATTTAAATTATTTGTAATTGTAATCTCTAAGTATTCAGTTGAATTTACAGCCCTCAGATTTGTGTGACTTGTCGCGTAACCAAAATTTAGCTGATTTCTTTTAGTACTCATGTCAATCAACTTCACACTTTTCTTTATCCAGGTTCAATTGCCACTTTTCGCATCTTACAGATATCTTATCTAAATCGTTTTGCAATTCGTTTTGGTCATCTGAGGACTTTACAAGCAATCTAACAGGACTACTCAGATTGTCTCCTTGGGACGGCGGGGAGGAGAAGGACGGCGGCCGTGTTTTCCTTGGGAAACGCCGGATATTACTTCTGTTTTAGTCGATGACTTTCAGTCTGTTACTATGAACTGTGACCTTTCTGACAAGAAATCGCGAATCCAGTCGCACAACTGAGGCTATATTCCATAGGCACGCAGTTTGGGTAGAAAACTCTAATGAGGAACGGTGTCGAAAGCGTTCTGGAAATCTAAAAATATGGAATAAATTTGACTTCCCCTGTCGATAGCACTTATTACTTCATGAGTATAAAGAGCTAGCTGTGTTTAACAAGAACGATGTTTTTTGAATCCGTCTTGACTATGTGTCAATAAATCGTTTTCTTCGAGGTAATTCATAATGTTCGAATACAGTATATGTTCCAAAACCCTACTGCAAATCGACATTAGTGATACGGGCCTGTAATTCAGCAGATTACTCCTACTTCCCGTTTTGGGTATTAGTGTGACTTGACCAATTTTCCAGTCTTTAGGTGCGGAACTTTCTGTGAGCGAGCGGTTGTATATAAATGCTAAATATGGAGCTATTGTATCAGCATACTCTGAAAGGAACCTGACTGGTACACAATATGAACCGCAGTCCTTGCCTTTATTAAGTGATTTAAGCTGCTTTGCTATACCGAGGATATCTACTTCTACGTTTCTCATCTTGGCAGTTGCTCTTGATTGGAATTCGACATCGAAGTCATTATAGATGACTGTTTCAATGATGGGGAAGGAAATTGGCCGTCCCTTTCAAGGGAACCATCCCGCCATTTGCCTGGAGCGATTTAAATCGCGGACAATCTAACGTAGGGTGGTCGGACACGGATTTGAAACGTCGTCCTCCCGAATGCGAGTCCAGCGTGCTAACCACTGCGCCACCTCGCTCGGTTGCAATAAGAACAGGTGTACATCTGTTTACAAGCAGACCCTTTAGTTTCTTCCTAGTGGCGATTCACGCAAGAAGATCTTTAAAGTGCACTCCTTACCGGTATTCCTTTGGCACCAGACATTCATTAATTTTCAAATAACAAGCAAACATGTACGTTAATATTGTAATGTGGTTCATGAGTGCAGTGAGAGAACTGTGAATTTCATAAACGAGTCATACACGGTCCAGTCTCATTAATGTGACTACCGGCTATGTTCGACGTTAACGTGCAACAATTATTTACAGATGACAGGTGGCAGCAGTAGCAGTGGAGGGTACATAAAACACGACGGGGGGCGCGAAAAATGTGGAGTCGTTGTCTTAATGAGGAAACGGAGCGATTTATCTAACGACCAAAGGGGTATGAACACTGGCTTGGAGCCAAAAGTGGAAGCATTTCCGAAACGGTTAAGTTTGTAAACTGTTCGCGTGTCGTTGTGGTTAAAGTATACCGTGTATGGCAAAATGGCGCTATTCAAAATCGGCGCCGAGGCGATTATGGTGTACCACGGGCCACAGACGACAAGGGATGAAAATCAGTTGTGGAGATGTGTACGGGCGAACAGACGTGTAATTGTTGAGGAACTGACCGCCCAGATGAAGCAAGGAGCTACAAACAGTGCCACCCGAAGGACTGTTAGCGAACATATGGGCCTCTGCAGTAGGCGTGTGATTCATTCACCCATGCTGACTACTGTTCATCGGCGACGAAGACTGGAATTTGCACGCCAATGCCCCAAATAAGCCTCCACTGAGTGGCGACAGGTGGCCTTTTCATGTGAATCACGTTTTATGTTCCATCGAACACAGGGCCGTTGGTGTTTAAGGTCTGAAATGCCTGAAAGCAAACACCCTGCAACAATCGTCGGAAGGGTTCGGCCCAGAGGAAGGAGCGTCGTGGTCTCTGGAATCTTTTGCACACTTTGAGGAATTCAAGGCCTAATTTTTTTTTAAAGTCCGCAGCTCGTGGTCAAGTAGCAAGTGTTGCTGCGTCTGGGTCACGGGGTCCGGGTGCGATTGCCGGCCGAGTCGGGGATTTTCAGTGCCCGGGGACTGGGTGTTTGTGTTGTCCTCATCATTTCATCGTCATTCGGGAAAATGGCGAGAATGGACAGCGAAAGGATTGGGAATCTGAATGGGCTCTGATAACCATGCAATTCAGCGCCACACAAACAAAAAAATTTTTAAAAGTAGGATATAATTTTTAAGCAATTTGTTATTTTTTCTAGTCTGTGCTTAAGTCCATACCAATATTACAAATGCGAAAGTGTGTGTATCTAATGTCTTTTCATGTCTAACCCTCTGAACCCATTTTGATTAAATTTGGTAGAAGATAGGTTCAACCCGACTATCTTTAGTATTACACAATTGCATTTAAAAAATACAAACAAAAATAAATTAATAAAGCCTTGCTGAACAAGAAACTGTAAGGAGCGACTGCGCAGTATAGTGTTGTATTGTGTTTTTATTGTTACAGAAATCGAAAGAGGAGGGGGGGGGGGTTTACGCAGTACCGACACACAGCCCAAACCTCTCGTATAACAACATGGAGGCTGCTGAGGCATCTTTCCCATCTGAAGGATGGTTGATTATCAACAGTCTTAGAGAAGATTGTGGTTTGTACAAAACTGCTCCAATTACGAGGGAAAGACGAACATTGCTCGAAGTGGCTAGGATGGACTCCGTTTATTTTTTTCGAAAAATGTACAAAATTTTCGACATACTCTCCTTTTGGACACTATACTGTAAACTATGGTCCTCCACTGAACGACGATTCTGGAATGTCTTCAAAACACCCACCCATAGTGCCATAACTCCGTCGTCGTCTATAAAACATTGTTCGGCCACGGGTTTCGTTACCTGAGGATCCCATCAAGTGAACAGGAAGCGTGTTTCAACAAAACAACTCTAGAAACTTCCTGGAAGATTAAAACTGAGTTTAGATTTTATCCATACTGGATGAGAGGTCGTGGTTGTGAATGTCAATGTTAAAAAATATATCGGCTCAACCACTTGTTTATAGTTTTTTACACTATGAACAAGTGGTTGAGCCGATATATTATTTAACATTAAAACTGAGTGCCGGACCGAGACTTGAACTCGGGACCTTTGCCTTTCATTTGCAGAAGTAAAGCTGTGATTACGGGGCGTGAGTCGTTCTTGTGTAGCTCAGATGGTAGAGCACTTGGCCACGAAAGGCAAAGGTGCATAGTTCGAATCTCGGTCCAGCACACAGTTTTAATCTTCCAGGAAGTTTCATATCAGCGCACACACCGCTGCAGAGTGAAAATCTCATTCTGGAAACATGCCCCAGGCTGCGGCTAAGCCATATCTCCGCAGTATCCTTTCTTCCAGGAGTGCTAGTTCTGTAAGGTTCGCAGGAGAGCTTCTGTGAAGTTTGGAAGATAGGAGACAAGGTACTGGCAGAAGTAAAGCTGTGATTACGGGGCGTGAGTCGTGCTTGGGTAGCTCAGATGGTAGAGCACTTGCCCGTGATAGCCAAAGGTCCCGAGTTCCAGTCTCGGTCCGGCACACAGTTTTAATCTGTCAGGAAGTTTCATACCAGCGCACACTCCGCTGCAGGGTGAAAATCGCATTCTGAAAACAACTCTTGTTGCCAGCTGCAACATCCTAGTGGAGGATTATTCTTCCTTTTTCATTCATACTACTTCTCGTTTATTTTCATGCAGTTGGCCCATACGGATGGCACATATTTCACAATGCGGTGCTTGGCCCTTTTTCATAGTAATCAATAAGAAGAATTCGTTTTGCAGTCTGGAAATCACTTGTTGTCTGCAGTCAGCAATGATCTGCTACAGAAAACTGAAGAAACAATTCGTGAATATCAGCGCTATATGCCAATTGTCGGACAACTTTGAGAACGTTTGTAGGACTTTTTGCTTGGCACGTGACTTAACAGTTAGGATATAATAAGGTATATGCTCGTTCGGCTCAAAAACTCACTTTCTGAGCGTCACAGAACTCAACGGATGACTCGTATGAGTCCTGTTTGCGGTTTTTACGGAAAGAGCAACGACAATAAATTCTGAAGGCTACTGTAAGACATTAAGAATACTGAGAACACACTTGGAAAACTAGTGATGCTCTCTCTTTGTCGTATTTTTGCACGACATTGCTCAGCTACACTTTACCTGCGCTCCAGAAAGTGTTGCGCCAGTTCAAACGGGATGGTTGTGAACATCTGCCCTACAGCCTATACTTCGCTCCAAGTGACTTCCTCCGCTTCATGAACATGGGAAAGTGGCCAGGTTCCTAACGCTTCGTCTCCAAGAAAGATGCTCTCATGGGGTAACTGCAGTCTCAGGCGGCACAATTCTATGCAGTGGAAATTTTTCAGTTCATTAATAAATATGATAGGAGATTAAATCTGACTGGTGATTATGCAGAGAAGTAATATTATAATGCCAAATTATTTTTTTTCTAATAAATTTTCGTTGACTACTTCAGTACTTTACTTAAGCCTAATGGAAGTAACTTCCCTCCTAAATTTCATTGATATCAATGGAACCATTGTGACAGGCCGAATAATTTTCTCCACGTCCTTGTGTTTGACGGGCTCAGACTGACCACCACCACCACCACCACCACCACCACCAACTCCTCCTCCTCCTCCTCCTCCTCCTGGTTACGAGCTGTTTGTTCTTCTCTGCCTTCTATTGTGCAAAGTTTAACTCTTCTCAGGAATTCCATCACTTATGTCTGAATACGACTTTCTTGCTTTTTGGTAATCACCAAGATCTCACTTCCATAGACCAGTGTGGGGACTGCAACAGTTTTGTAGAAGTTAGGTACCTTTCCTAGTACGGCTTTTAAGTTTTCTGTTAATTGTTCCGCATGCTCGGCTGAATTTACCAAGCTTATTTGCTATATCTATGTTGAGCTATATGCCAACTCAGATCCTAGGTAACTGAACTGATTTACTTGTTTTAAAATCTTCTGATCTGTCAATATTTTGGTTCAATGTGTTCTTTCCCCTTTAAGGCCACTGTCTTAGTTTTTTCCGTTGTGATCTCCACGTCAGATTTAGCACGTATTTGTATCAGTGAGTAAATTCCTTTGTGCATGTCCTCTTTTTTATCTGCTAGGGTAACTGCATTATCAGTATACAGTAAGTTATTTAACCCATTTAGGCCAAAAGTTGCGCTAACGCAAAATTTCATTCGTAATTTTTTATGTAAAATGAGTGGCAAAAATTTCGGATTTCTTTATTAAAACATTAAGAGGACAACTGAAATAACACGTTTAGGCATTTTAAATTGCTCACTGAACTAAATGTTGACCGCTTTGAATTTTCAAACTTCCAGATAAATTTGTGTATTTCATTGGGGAAGTTTTCATTTTCATAAATTCAGACAACATGGTCCATGGAGTACTGCGATCTGGTGCTATATTTAGGTTAAAATATCGGTTTCGGCTTACGTTAAAGAAGCCATCTTCAGAATATATATATCGTTAGATGAAAATAGGTAGGGGAAGACTGAGGAATAATGTGTTGCCGGCCGCGGTGGTCTAGCGGTTCTAGGCGCTCAGTCCGGAGCCGCGCGACTGCTACGGTCGCAGGTTCGAATCCTGCCTCGGGCATGGATGTGTGTGATGTCCTTAGGTTAGTTAGGTTTCAGTAGTTCTAAGTTCTAGGGGACTGATGACCACAGATGTCAAGTCCCGTAGTGCTCAGAGCCATTTGAACTATTTGAATAATGTGTTTTTTAAGCTGTGTGTCATTCTACAACGATTTTATGACTTGACTAAGATATTTGTAAGCCTATACATCTTTACGTTTCAGTTTCAGTTTGAACTTCATTGATGATAAGGGGGCGTGTCTACATCTGGAACAATAACTGAGACCAAATATTCGCTACTGGTAAGTCAGTTTTATTAAAGTTTTGCACTTTATTTACTTTAGCATATTACGAATTGAATGGTAATTCATCACAGTTTTGCTGTACATGAATGCAGATAGTACATACAGGGATTTCTCCTTGTCTAGGAATGTCTGATTATTATACAAAACCCATATCTACTGCGGAACTTAAGGCCATGCTGAATAAAGCTGAAGAACTTGAGGTTGCAGATATCATTGATTGCACATACATGCCACCAGATGTTGATCAGATCACAGATGAAGATAAAATTGATGAAAATCTTCTTGTCGAAGAAGAGGAAGCAACTAATATTGCTGGTATATTGCTGGTACATTTGAAAAACATGAACATAGTGAGCGAGACAGTGAATTCAGCTGTAGCGTCAGAACCTAGAGCATCTATTAAGAAAGGAAAACGAATTGGTGTGAATGTAAGGAAAAGAAATGACGATGTTCCGAACTGGAAGAAGATTCAACAAACTTCACTTCTTCACCAATAACAGAGAAGGTAACCAAGGCAGAAAATATAAAGAACAGAGTAGAGGTCTATCGCCAAATGAAATTTTTTCAGTTTACTTTGACTCAAAAGTGTTTTCAAAAATTACTGAATACGCAAATAAATATCGACAACATAATAATCGCCATTCATTTCAAATAACTGTTCCATTGCTGAAGCAATTTATAGGAATAATGATTCTTTCAGGGTATCACATATTACCTGCAATGAAACTGTACTGGTCGAAAGATGAAGACAAAGGATTACCAATTGTAAGAAGTTGCATGAATCGTAATAAATTCTTGTCAATCAAACAAAACATCCATTTGTCTAATAATGACAAACTCGATAAAAATGAAAAGTTTTCTAAAGCGAAACCAATCTTTCATATAATCAATGAAAAATATCTACAATTTGGAATATTTTCATATAATTTGTCTATTCACAAGGAAACTGTCTTTATTTTGGGAGACATTTCTGCAAGATGTTCATCAAAGGAAAACCTGTCAAATTTGGCTTCAAACTGTGGTATTTATGCAGTTCAAATGGCTACTTGTACAAATTCATTCCTTATGGTGGGACAATGGCCGGCTGTGAAACATCTGAATTTTCTTTGGGTGAGCAAGTAGTTATAAATTTGCTTTCAGATGTTAAAGACTCGCCTCGTCATTGTATATATTTTAATAATTTCTTCTAATTCTTTATTTTGTTTTTAAAACGAAAGGGATTTTTTGGCACTGGCACTATCTGTGAGAACTGCATTGTACAGTGCCCTTTGGACTCCACCACAAGCATGAAGAAAAAAGGCAGGGGAGTGTTTGAGTTTCCTTTTGACGATAAAGCTGAAATCATGACGGCAAAGTGGAATGACTCTTCCACTGTGTCAGTAGTTCCCAACAACGGCACCATCCAGCCTTTAGCGAATGCAAAAGGCACAGTCGGAAAGAAAAGAAAAATCTTTCTCTGCCCCAGCCCAGGGTAATATCTCAGTAGAATCAGCAAATGGGTAGTGTTGATCTACACGATAATGCTACTGTTAATTACAGAAATCGAGTAAGAGTCAAGAAATGGTGGTGGACTCTCTTCATCAACTTGATACGCAACCTAGTTGTCAATTCATGAAGAATTATACTATCTTGCAAATGAAGAATATATGTCACAACTTCAATTTCGATCATACTTACGTGTGACCCTAATAAAATCAGAAAATACTGCAGCCGAGACTGAAGGAAATAGAGAAACTGCAACCCCTTAGGACACAGGAAACTACTACTAGGGACGACCCTCCAAAAGTTCTCTTCCGAAAGAAACACGCTATAACTACGTAGGCCACATAGTAATAGACGAGGAAAACAAAGCAAGAAGTAGATATAGGTTATGTAACAATGCAACCATTTACAAATATAGAAAATGTAATGTGCATCTTCATTCAAACTGTTTTCAAAAATTTCGTAAGATAACGAAATGAGACTCATAGTTCCAAAGTAGCGTAAATACAACATTTGTTTTATGCTTAAATTTGGACCTATCCATTTCTTTTTTGTACATTTATGTATACAGTAGTGTACAAGTAGACCAAATAAACATTTTTTAAAAATCATATGGGTTAAAAGAGGACTCCCTAGGTATATACCGTTTTGAAATTCTGTTTTCCTTACAAGTTATTTCAAGTGAGTAAATGAAATGATCGTATGGCACTGATGGTCGGGATTCCGCCGGGTTGCAAGTCTTATTCCAGGGACGCCACAATGGGCGAATTGCGTTCGGTGGTGATGAAATGATGATGAGGACAACACAGCACCCAGTCCAAGAGCGGAGAAATCCTCCAACACGGCCGGGAATCGAACCTGGGCCCGCTGCATGGGAAGTGAACATGTTACCAGCCAACTAAGCAGACGGACATGTGAGTAACTGATGAACAAAGTTGGGGAGATGCAGCAGCCTTGTCGTACTGCTTCATTAGTTGGTGTCTCATTATTCATTTTTCCGTTGAGATCTAGACTGATGGGTTCTGATACCAATTTTATCGCATTTATTTGATGTTTTGGATATCCGCGACTCGTCATTGTCTTCCAAAGATTCCGTCTACTGACATTATTAAAGGTTTTTTCAACTCAATAAAAGCAATGTGTGCTTCTTTGATATATTCTCTGCGTTTTTGTATTATCTGGTGTAAGATAAAAACTACATTTATCGTAAAGCGTCCTCATACAGTATTATTTACGTTATGCTTTTAAGGCTTATGTTTAAAATATTGGCATATATCTCGTTTGATGAGCCCAGTAAACTTATTCCTCTGTACTTATTGCAAAGGCTTTTATCTCCCCTTTTTTTACAAAAAAAAGGAAAAGGAGGGAAAAAAACTGATATCACTCTAGCAATCTTTCAGTCTTTGGGGATAATCTTGTTCTTACAGCAGTCGTTCAAAAGATGTAAAAGTCGTAGGTGTAGCACAGTTACTCCATATTTTAACAATTCAGGATTCTCTTCCCAACGTTTTCCTGTTCTTAAGTGATGTTACGGCAGATGTTATTCCGTCAGACTGTATTTCATCTAATCCTTTCTCATCCACTGGTTCAGGTTCAGTTTCTTGTGCTGCACCATCACACCATAATCCTTCGTAATGATTCACCCGCTGATTTTTTTTTCCTAGATGATATTTACAACTTTGTGACTGCCCCTCGTAAAACAGCTTCATCACAACGCTGCTTTGCACAGGCCCCTCCTTCATAAGCAACCGAACGATGATACGCTCACTCCCGGCAATTCGATCTGCGGATCGCAGGCTGAGCGCCAAGGAACATATGAATAAGGCACGGGCTGTTAACCGCCGGTGTTTCGCAACTATTCAGCGCTTCGATTAAGGCATCAAGTGGATTGTAAAAGCCGAGGGAACGGCGCGGGGCGGGTAGCTTGTTCCGCTAATGGCTATTTCTTCCGGAAGTCAAACACGGTTCGGTGAAGTATGTGTCATTAAGAGACCACAATACGGCGGCGCCGACTTGCGCCCATAAATACGGAACGCTCGCTTCCGCCAATGCCGAGTCCACGCTGCCTCCATCAAGAGACAAAGAGCGCCGTATAAGTGGAATCACTATACGGTTTGCTCTTCCGAGCACCCCTATTAATAGAAATAACTCATAAAAGGATCGCATCAGTTCTTAGCGTCGTTTACAACGTCGGACAATATTCTCCTTATATCTGCGCAACAAAGGCTCATTCAGGGCATGGGGAGTGGCAATTACACGTGGGAAATAATTTAAGGGGATTTATTCTCAAAACGCTGTCTTCCAGCTTCTCTCCAGCATTGTTTCAGATTACACTCGACGCTCTTACTACACACTTCTCAATAGCTTTCAGATTTTCTATTTTATGTGAAAGTTATTAATTGTTTGACAATAAAGAAGCGTACTTCAAAGTTCTTTTCTCTCCAGTTCGAACACTAAAGAAAATGTCGATGTTAGTAAATGGAAGTACCGCGACAGAGACAGATAAACAGAATGGAACCGCGTACATTTTAGTGAGAAGAACTTAAATCAGGAAGGACGTCTTAAAATCACTTAAACTCAACAACGTACAAGTGACTTTAAACCTGGTGATAAAGAACTGATGATTTATTTAAAGTTTCGTACCTCAGTCGGTAAAAACGGAACCCTTACAGGATCGCTCAGTTGTTGTTGTTGTTGTTGTTGTTGCTGTTGTCCGTCCGCCCGCCCGTCCGTCCGCCTGTCTGTCTGTCTGTCTGTCTAGAACACTTTTTCTCAGGAACGGGTGGACTATAAAGTTCAAATTTAAGACACTTACTAAGGTTACGGTCCCTTGGCGGTGTAAAAAAGATACGGACATTTTCGTCACCTATTTTGATAGTCGCAAAGTCGCTCATCAAAACCTATAGGATACCTCCCGTTTACGTAATATCACGAAATTTGGCAAGAAGCGAGGTTTCGCAGTACAAGTAGAGGGAAAAATATCCGAAAATGGTTAACTTGTAATTATACAACACGAACTGTCTGTCCGTCCACCCATCTGTTAAGATCCCTTTTTCTCAGCAAAGGGAAGATGTATTAAGTTAAATTTCATTTCGCGTACTAAAGTCTGAAGTCCCTTGGCGGTGTACAACATTTAAGCTTCTACGTCAATGCAGTTAAAGGATGCGGCCATATCGACAACAGGCAAAAATATTCAAGATTCTCGATTCCGGGGATGGATGGTCTATCTACATACATAATTAAATTTGTGCGCAACTCCAGGGGGCGAATGCTACTCGCACTAGGCCATCTTTCTCGAAAAATAAAGATGTACAGATCGGTTAATATTTTTCTTTATCTAAAACGACGTATCCTCTACCGTCATTATTGGATTAAATCTTACGACTTGTAAAACAAGGTTCTGTCATTTGTAATAAAACCTATGCCCCACTCAGTCCAGTGTTTTATTGCGACTGACTCCAATGCAAATGTCTCTGAGCACTATGGGACTTACATCTGAGGTCATCAGTCCCCTAGAACTTAGAACTGCTTAAACCTAATTAACCTAAAGGACATCATACACATCCATGCCCGAGGCAGGATTCGAACCTGCGACCGTAGCATTCGCGCGGTTCCAGACTGAAGCACCTAGAACCGCTTGGCCACAGCGGCCGGCGACAGACTCTGAATCTTGTTTTACATGTCCTACGGTCTTCACGCATTTCGCTATACCCTTACGGTGTTGCAACCTTCTTACAGACGCAGCATCATCAGTAGGCTAAACATTTGAAAGTCATTCTAAACGTTTGAGGTTGTCTACTATAGAGTTATCCACTTTTAAGTTTTCAAAAATATGCGCACGTAAGAAATCTAAATTTTCTACCTTTTTTCGGAATACCAGGTTAACAGGAACTAGGATATTTTTGACAGTAAAAAACAGAATATCCTGAGAACCTTTTCTTTTCGAAGTTAAAAGTTGGCCTATTTGTGCAAAACCAGTCAGTAACGTTCAGAATAATATCATTTACTATTTTATCTGTTGATGCTTCATGGCTCGGCTTCACAACAATAGTTGTATCATCTGCAAACAGGACAAATTCTGCCCACTCATTCGAATAAAATGGCAGATCATTGATATAAAGCAAGAACAGTAGTGGCATAATGATCAACCCCTCTGGTAATTTCTGCTCATACAGATGAAGTGGCATCCCTCTTTGTATCTCTCGAGTAGCCTAGGGCAACTTCCTGCATTTTGTTTCACGCTATAACAACAACGAAATGCACATACATGGATGGCGGGAGCTGTAATTTGTACTTAGGCGACTCATGTGAAATGGTTTCCGACGTGCTTATGGCGCACGACGGCAATTAACAGACTTCGAACGTGGAATGGTAGTTGCATTCCATTTCGGAAATCGTTAAGGAATTCGCGAGATCTAAAGTGTCAAGAGTGTATCGAGAACACGAAATTTCTGGCACTATCTCTCATCACTTACAACGCAGTGGCCGATGGCCTTCACTTAACGACCGGAAGCAACGGCTTTTGCACGGATTTGTGAGTGCTAAGAGTCAAACACCACTGCATGAAATAACCACGGAAATCAATGTGGGACGTACGACGAACTTATCCGTTAAAGCCGTGCGGTGTTAATGGGCTATGACAGCAGACGACCAACGCGAGTTCCTTTGCTAACAGCACGACATCGCCTACATCGCCTCTCCTGGCCTCGTGACCCTTTCGGTTGGATCCTAGGCGACTGGAAGACAGTGGCCTGGTCAGATGAGTCCCGTTTTCAGTTGGTAAGAGCTGATAGAAGGGTTCGAGTGTGGCCAGACCGCACAAAGTCATGTACCCAAGTTGTCAACAAGGCATTGTTCAAATGGCCCTAAGCACTATGGACATCTGAGGTCATCAGTCCCCTAGACTTAGAACTACGTAAACCTAACTAACCTAAGGACATCACACACATCCATGCCCGAGGCCGGATTCGAACCTGCGACCGTAGGAGCACCGCGGTTCCGAACTGAAGCGCCTAGAACCGCTTTGCCACAACGGCCAGCGGCATTGTGCAAGATGGTGGGGGTCCATAATGGTTTGGGCCGAGTTTATATGGAATGGCCAAGTGAACCGTTCATTTACTGGAAATGGTTATATTCGGCTACTTGGAGACCGTTCGCAACCAGACGATGGAATTTTTATGGATGAAAATGCACCATGTCACCAGACCACAGTTGTTCGCGATTCGTTTGAAGTACATTCTGGACAATTCAAGCAAATGATTTTGCTACCCAGATCACCCGACCTGAATCCCATCGAACATATATGGCGGATAATTGAGGGGTCAGTTTGTGCACAATATCCGGCACTGACAACAATTTCGCAATTATCGACGGATATAGAGGCAGCATGGTTGCGTACTTCTGCAGGGTATTTCCAACGACTTGTTGAGTCCAGTCACGTGGAGGTGCCGCACTACTCCGGCCGGAGGTGGTCCGTCACGATATTAGGACATATCCATGACTTTTGTCACTGCAGTTTATTTCCAGTGACATTACAATATGTCGTGTAGGTACACTGTAACTTAGTGGGCGTTTGTTTACAGGATCGAACTTATGATAAACAAATATAGCAACATAGGACTGATGTAGGTACTCACCCTGCTGACTTCGGAGATGGCCTTGGGCTTGAGGCTCTGCAAGTGGTTGGGCACAGCTGGGGCCTCCTTCGTCTTGTCCACGGCTTTGTCCTTATCCTTGGCTTTGTCCTTGTCCTTAGTTTTGTCCTTGTCCGTGGGCTGGGCAGCCAGCAAGCTCGCTTCGGCGCGACGCAGCTTCTCCATCTCCAGCTCGCGGGCGATCAGCTGCTTGGCGTTGTAGCTCAGCGTGCGGCTCGGCTTCGTGTCCGGGAAATGCGCCACCTCCGCCATGTTGCTGCCGGGAGAGAAACAACCACTCGTTATGTTATGTCACTTGCAGCAGTCAGCTCGCCGACACGGCGGCCCACTTACATAGGCTTTAGACCTTACAATTTAATACCCCCCCCTCCCCCCCCCCGCCATACTCACGCGACGTACTACTAAACTAACACGTATTTACGGAAGTACGATAAGCAAACGGAATTTATAACTGGCTTGAGGATTTCTTGGTAGAATTCAGGCGAAATAACATGGCCCCTGCGCAGAAACGCACTCTCGTTCTCAGCGCTGGGTATTCAACCCCTTGATTACGAAGGGGCGGCCTCGTTAGTTTGTGGAGCTCGGGCGAAATAACGTGGCCCCGTGTAGATACGCATTCTGTTCTGTGTTGAGCGAGTCCATACCTCTCTTCCTAAGGGGTGGCTGCCTCAATTTGCTGCCACCTGCTAAACTGTGCACTTCATCCATTAGCAGCGACTGTCTCATTTATGCACCAATTTTCTTATACGGCACTCTACTCAGAACTACTGACTTGTCGAACTGTTTGTGGTACCGACATAATCTATTAATACGATTGTTTGCAGACCCGCCAACTTTAGTTCTTCTCGAGATAAGGCTGAACTGCAACTATCCTACCGTGCACACTTCCAGATGGCCACAAGCAACCCAATCCCCAAAACTACCATCGTCCCCTCACCTACTATACCGTCTGAGCAGGTATAGGCCAAGTTATTTTTTGCACAGTCTTTGAAGAATGGACGTGTTATCGTGGCTGGAAAGTCTTCGATAGATGAGAAAACAACAGGAGACATGCCCCAAGGGAGTGTGTTGGGGCTCCTGCTGTTCATGTCGTGTAATAATGGCCTGGCACACAATGAACAAAATCACATATTAACAATACATTCGGGCTCTTGCAAACGATGCAGTTATCTACAGCTATGAACTAAAACATTATGACCACTGTCCACCGCGAAAGTGAATGCCGGGTAGCAGTGTGCGCACGTGACATGGTACAGAAAGTGCGAAAGCGGGGCACATAAAAATGGGGAATCATTGTATCGACGATGCGAGCCGCAAATGGTGTAATCCACTGAAATAAGCCAGGCCAGATTGTTATGGCCGGGCATATGGCAACAAGCATCTCGGGAATGTCGTAGCTGGTCACCTGTTCACATCCTAGTGTCATGAGCAGACATAAAAAATGGTTGAAAGACGATAAACAGCAAGCAACAAGGGGTTGGACGTCCACGTGTCTTCACAGAACGTCGAAGTCGGAGGCTTTACCGCTCTGAAAGGCGCCAATCTGTGGTAGATCTGACGACAGAGTACAATGCAAGTATAGGCGCAAGTGTTTCAGAGCACACCATTTAGAGCACATTCTTGAACACGGAGATTCACAACAGACCCTTATTTGTTCCTGTGATGACACAATGACATCATCAGTTGTGACTGTGATGGGCATAGAATCATCGAGAGTGAACCGTGGCTCAAAGGAAACGCGTCGCCTGCTCGGATAAATCACATGTTTCGTTAAATCATGCAGTTTGTCGTGTTTACAAACAGCGTCAGCCACGTGAATGGCTACTTGCAACATGCACTGCACTACGAACAGCGGCCAATGGGGACAATATTATGCTATGGGTAACAGTCAGACGTGTTTTCATGAGACGTGCTGTTGTAATCGAAAGCACCGTGACAGCTGTCATTACTGCGGACCATCTGCATTCTCTCATATTCGATGTCTTCCTCGACACTGATGGCACATTTGGCATTACAGCTATAGGGGTCTCAAGGGGTGAATCGATTTACAGTGCGTTAAGCAAGGTGGTAGGTAGCTGTAATGGTAGGTAGTTCTACGTGATCTCCTGGCCACCAAATTCGCCACATCTGAACCAGAGGGAAAACATCTGGGATGGTGCCGGACGACAGCTCCGTACCTACAAACCAGCAGTCCGTAATTTACGGGAACTGCGTGACCTGTGAAAAGACATCTGGAGCAGCGTAACTCGAGAAATCTGCCAAGGAGTTATTGGACCCATGCCACGTGGATTCGCTGCTGTATCGGATTTCAAAGATTCATCAAGATGCTGTTAAACACATAAGGTCATAATTTTTTAGCTCACGAGTGTATAATGAAGTACTGACTCAAAAGGGCTTCACAAATAATCAGTGAGTTCTTGATAAAATTTCGCAATGGTACAAGAACTTACAACTTGCTTTAAAAGTTGAAAAATGTAGAACTGTGCCATTCTGAGAAAGCAGACAAGTAGTATACAATGATTAGAATATCAATGAGTCACAACAGGAATCAGTCAACTAATACAATTAAATCGGTATAAGAATTTGTAGGGATGTGAAATGGAACGATCACATAAGCTTACGTGCTGGTGGCAGACTTCGGTTCACGGGTAGGATATCGGAAAAATGCGGTGAGTCTACAACATCTTACAAAATACTCGTGCGATCAATTCTAGAATATTACTAAAGTATGTGGATGCATATCACGTAGTCATAACTGGTTACTTTAAAGGTTTATAAAGAAGGGCAGCACGAACTGCCACAGGCTTATTTAAACAGGGAAGGACGCCTCTGAGCTGATGAAAATCCTAAAATGAGGGTCACTTCAAGATGGACGACAACTATCCTTCGAAAGCTCTAAACATTCTGCGTGGTGTCTGTTTGTTCTATATCGTGTCTCCCTACCACTTTCGCGCAACGACGCTCTGAGCGTGTTTTTTAGGGAATTGACTAGTTTGAACCTGGGACCTGTTGCTGGTAAGGAGACGTCAGACCACACATGACATGTAGAATTCAGAAGAGTTCAGTGAGACTAGCGATGATATAACCAAATACTTAATGATTTCAGCGTCAGCTCCACTGCACTCCCTGTAGAGGGATCTTAATACTAACTAAATTTAGTGGAAGGGGTTCAAGGCTTTCCTATTTTTAGTACCTGGTAAAATAAAGTCGAAAAAGCAATTAAGTTTACCATTGGAAATTTTATTCTACTCACAAAACATCGTTTATAAATTGCACTACTGATAAAAGGAAATGTTTTAATACAGGATGGTAAAAACCAACTGCGTTCAATAAAAATGTGAACGAATATTCCCTGAATGGGTTTCCAAGTTCTACAATGGATCGAAGGATGACCTATGCCATATCACATCTATAATCTAGGTTTAAATTAAGTTTCACAAGAGAGAAAACTATCAAAATGGTGGGGTCATGTTACACGCATGGGAGAAGCAAGGTTACCCAAGAGACTCATGGGTTCAGCAGTAGAGGGTAGGAGGAGTCGGGGCAGACCAAGGAGAAGGTACCTGGATTCGGTTAAGAATGATTTTGAAGTAATAGGTTTAACATCAGAAGAGGCACCTATGTTAGCACTGAATAGGGGATCATGGAGGAATTTTATAAGGGGGGCTATGCTCCACCCTGAACGCTGAAAGGCATAATCAGTCTTAAATGATGATGATGATGATGATGATGATGATTTATTCGGAGCTATGTGACATACTACTGGATTTGCTTATGATGTCAGGGTTTTCATGGAAGGTGTTGGATTTGCCTGACACCTTACAAAGCCTATTAATAAAATTTCAAGTTTTATGTGAGGAATGTAGTAATATATTACGGAATTCTTCGTGCAGCGATCACCAAGAAAACACTAGAATTATTTCAGTGCGCACTGTGGCATTTAAGTTGTTATTCTTCCTGCGATCCATACGCAAAGATACAGCGAATAAACCATAACACGTAGTACAAAAACAAGACCCTCTCCTGTGCACTGCAGACTGTGTAATGCGAAGAGACACAACGTGCCAGTGTTACTACCTCCTCCCTCCCCCCCCCCCCCCCTCCCAAAAAAAAAACCATATACGCCAGCTGCCAAAAACCGGGACAGCACATTGCAGTATACAAGGTCTGATCAAATGCATCCGGACATGGTGACGTAACGCGGAATTCACCACTAGTTATGACGAGAGGCGGACACACCAGTATAATAGAAGCTGGTGAGTACTGTGTTGGCTCTAGACAAGCAGTAAGGGTAGACTGGATCGGCCAATAGAGTTCAGACTTCGACAGTGGACTAGTGATTAGGCGCCATCCGAGCAACATACCCATCAGGAAGTTTTCAAACTTTCTAAACCCGCCTAAGTCGACTGTTGGTAATGTGATTGTGAAGTGGAAACGCGAAGGACCAACTACAGCTATAACAAGATCAGGCATATCTGATGTACTGATGGACAGGAAATGTCGAGTACTCTGAAGGTGCGTGTAAGAATTCACATAAAATCAGCGGAAGGCATCACAGGTGAATTCCAAAGTCCTGCGAGCAGTCAGGCCAGCACAATTAATATGCATAGGGCTTTAGAAAGAATGGAGTACAATGGTTCAGCAGCCCCTCATAATCCACACACTTCTATAGTCAGTGCTAAACGACACTTCAGGCGGTGTGAACAACGACAGTTCTGGACAGTTGATAACTGGGAACGACTGATTTCATGTGGTGAATCACGGTATACACTGTGTCAGTCTGGTGGAAGGGAGTAGGTTTTGCAAATGCGTCTAGAACGTTACCTGCCATCATGTGTAGTGCGAACAGTGAAGTACAGAGGAGATTGTGCTGCAGTATGGAGTTGTTTTTCTTGGTCTGAGTGTGGTTCCCATAACTGTGCTTAGGAAAATGCCAAATACACGTAACACAAGTTACAGTACAGTGCACTCCGGAGAGCAGACGAACAGCTTGGAAACAACGATTGATTGTAGGTACATTGTAATGCATCCTGTTATAATGCAGCACCTGTGAGGTAACGGTTCGCGGACAATAACATTCATGAATAGGACTGGCTTGCACAGAGCTCCGACTTGAACCCAATGGAACACCTTAGGGATGAGTCAATGTCGACTTCGTTCCAGACACCAGCGTCCAAAATCTATAACTTCTCGCTCTTGAGGATACCTTTTCTATTTTCTCGTTTCAGGCCCCAAAAAATGAGAGAAAAACCGTTTATCGCTTACGAAATATCTGTTTTTAATGCGATAATGCTTTAGTATCATGCATGACGTTTCAGTTTATTACTTTTCTACTACTGAACATATTCCACTTTTCATTTGAACTTTTTATTTTGTCTGTGGGTGAATAATTTGGTACTAATAAAACCAACATTATTATTAGGATTTGGTGTCTTCCACCATAAAGGTTTTACATGCTTAATGTCAAATATCGTCACTTTAACTCATTTTTGAAGTAATGATTATTGATTATGGCAGATCGATTCTTTAGAGAATTGGAGGGGGGGGGGGAGGTTACTGGTTTTTTATGCTCCACAAACCACTGAGCAGTGCTTGCAAGGTGGAAGGTTTTCTGTACCAATATTATTGCGTTTCTGTCTTACTCCGTATGCGTATGTAGCGAGAAGAAAAACAACTGCTGTTCAAACGCTTTTGTGCGCCCCCTTTATTCTCGTGAACCCCACACGAAGTATACGACAGTGACAGGAGAATCCTCTCCAGTCTTCCACGAAAACCCCTTCCCTAAATTTACTCAATATCGTCGCCTTTAAGAAGGAAACACTTTCTTGTTGTTCTGCAAAAATATTATTTATTTGATCATGACCGTCTTAGGCCAGCCGCCTGATGACTGAACGTCGCAATCACAGATAAAATTACGCGGCATAGTCAAATATAACTGATCCACAAACAGAAGGTACACTATGTGATCAAAAGTATCCGGACACCCGCAAGTACATACGTTTTCCATATTAGGTGCATTGTGGTGCCAACTACTGCAGGGTGTTCCATATCAGCGACCTCAGTAGTCATTCGACATTGTGAGAGAGCAGAATGGGAAGCTCCGCGGAACTCACGGACATCGAACGTGATCAGGTGATTGGGTGTCACTTGTGTCATAAGTCTGAACGCGAGATTTCCACACTCATAAACATTCCTAGGTCCACTGTTTCTGATGTGACAGTGAAGTGGAAAATGATGAAGTGGAAAAGTGAAGGGACACGTACAGCACAAAAGCGTACAGACCGACCTCGTCTGTTGACTGACAGACCGCCGACAGTTGAAGAGGCTTGTAATGTGTAATAGGCAGACATCTATCCAGACCATCACACAGGAATTCCAAACTGCATCAGCATCCACTGCAAGGACTATGACAGTTAGGCGGGAGGTGATAAAACTTGGATATCACGGTCGAACGGCTGCTCATAAGCCACACATCACGCCGGTAAATGCCAAACGACCCTTCGCTTGGTGTAAGGAGCGTAAACACTGCACGATTGAACAGTATAACAACGGTGTGTGGAGTAACGAACCACGGTACACAATGTGGCGATCCGATGGCAGGGTGTGCGAATGGCGAATGCTCGGTAAACGTCATCTGCCAGCGTGTCTAGTGCCAACAGTAAAATTCGGAGGCGGTGATGTTATGGTGTGGTCGTGGTTTTCATGGAGGGGGAGCGCAGCAAAGGCCTATATTGATGTTTTAAGCACCTTCTTGCTTCCCACTGCTGAAAAGCAATTCGGGGAGGGTGTTTGCATCTTTCAACACGATCGAGCACCTGTTCGTAACACTCGGCCTGTGGCGGAGTTGTTACACAACAATAACATCCCTGTAATGGACTGGCCTGCACAGAGTCCTGACCTGAATCCTATAGTACACCTTTGGGTTGTTTTGGACCGCTGACTTCGTGCCAAGCCTCACCGACCGACATCGATACCTCTCCTCAGTGCAGCACTCCATGATGAATGGTCTGTCATTCCCCAAGAAACCTTCCAGCACCTTATTGAACGTATGCCTGCGAGAGTGGAAGCTGTCATCAAGGCAAAGGGTAGGCCAACACCATATTAAATTCCAGCATTACCGATGGAGGGCGCCACGAACTTGTAAGTCATTTTCAGCTAGGTGTCCGGATACTTCTGATTACAGAGTGTATATAAAATGACATACAAAGTATTAGGTATAATAAGTGGAGTGGTTATGACGTCACAATTTTTAAACTGGCGTCAGGTATGTCGGCTGCTCCAAACATTAGCCTCTGGTGAAAGTGTTTTGTTCAAAAATACCAGCTTGTAGGTGTACTAATCGTTCTCATTGTAGTCTGAAAGGTAAAGGAATCACGTTTCATTCTAAGTGAAATTATTCAATCGATAATTTCTTTTACACTCTTGAGTTTTGGTTGCACTGTTTACTTTCACAGTAGTAGCTTTATTTCTGTCATGTGATTTCGGATTTTCTATCAACCCAACTCGAAAAAAGAACGTTATGGGAAGGAAAGGTTAGTTTCCGACCAAACACAGCAAAATACGTTCCCTTCAATATCGGCAAAAGGGACACAGACATGGCCTACACCTCAACAGGTATGGGAAGGTGAGGTTGGCAAAGCTTATAGGTGACAGCATAGGTGGGGTTGGTGGGATCACTCATGGGAAAATTCCTGCAGTAGTGGGTGTTAGAGCTGCACCTTTTTTAGATTGAAGTCAGCTGATAGGTATTCCTGCTTAAGGGAAGTCTCTCTAACAAAGGAATCACTTTTGACAAAGCTTAGGTATCCGAGTAATGAGGGAATTAGTATATTTCATCAAAATATACAAGGTATTAGAGATAAAGTTAGTGAACTGCTTATAGATGTTGACTCTGAAATTATTGGTATATCTGAACACTTCTTAAATAAGGAGATAATTCAGAGGCTTCCTTTACCAGGATACAGGTTGGCTGGCAGCTTTTCGAGGAGCTCTTTGCGGTGTGAGGGAGTAGCCATGTATGTGAAAAACGGCATCCCATTTGAGTCAATTGATGTTTCAAAGTACTGCACTGAAAAGGTGTTTGAATGTTGTGCAGGTGTGGTTAAATTTAACGGAGCTAAACTTCTAACTGTTGTTATTTATAGATCCCCAGACTCCGATTTCACAACATTTTTGTTAAAGCTAGAGGAGGTTCTTGGTTCACTTTATAGGAAATACAAAAAGTTAGTTATATGTGGTGACTTCAATATTAATTGTATAAGTGATTGTGCAAGGAAGAGGATGCTGGTAGACCTCTTTAATTCATATAATCTTATGCAAACCGTATTCTTTCCAACGAGAGTGCAAGGGAACAGTAGAACAACCATAGACAACATTTTTGTTCATTCCTCATTACTAGAAGGGCATTCTGTTAGCAAAAAGGTGAATGGCCTTTCAGATCATGATGCACAAATTTTAACTTTAAAAGATTTTTGTGCTGCAACACGTGTTAAATGTAGTCATCAGCTGTTCAGGAAAGCTGATCCAGTTGCTGTAGAGACCTTTGTAAACCTTATAAAGGAACAAGAGTGGCAAGATGTTTATAGCGCTGATACAGTAGACGATAAATATAATGCTTTTCTCAAGACTTTTCTCATGCTCTTTGAAAGTTGCTTTCCGTTAGAACGTTTAAAACAGGGTACTAGCACAAACAGGCAGCCTGGGTGGCTGACTAGAGGGATAAGAATATCTTGTAGAACAAAGTGGCAATTATATCAAAACGTTAGAAACAGTCAAAATCTAAGTGCAGCAGCCCATTACAAACAGTATTGCAAGGTGCTTAAAAATGTTATTAGGAAGGCAAAAAGTATGTGGTATGCAGATAGAATAGCTAAGTCTCAGGATAAAATTAAAACCACATGGTCAGTCGTAAAGGAAGTTGCTGGTCTGCAGAGACAGGTCGAGGATATAGAATCTGTGCGTAGTGGGAATGTCCGTGTTACTGATAAGTCGCATATATGTACAGTATTTAATAATCACTTTCTGAATATAGCAGGTGAACTAAATAGAAACCTAGTCCCAACAGGGAATCATATAGCGCTCTTAGAAAAAAGTGTTCCGAGACTGTTACCTGAAATGCTCCTCCATGATACTGACAAGAGGGAGATTGAGTTAATAATTAAATCACTAAAGACCAAGAACTCTCATGGATATGACGGGGTATCTAGCAGAATACTGAAGTATTGTTCTATGTATGTTAGCCCGGTTCTCAGCCATATCTGTAACTTTTCCTTTAGGAGTGGTCGGTTTCCTGACCGATTAAAGTACTCGGTAGTGAAGCCACTTTATAAAAAGGGAGACAGGGATAATGTTGACAATTATAGACCTATTTCTATGCCATCGGTGTTTGCTAGTTATCGAGAAGGTTGTATATACAAGGTTACTGGAGCGATTAAATTCACGTAATTTGCTGTCAAATGTTCAGTTTGGTTTTAGAAATGGCTTAAAAACTGAAAATGCTATATTCTCTTTTCTCTGTGAAGTTTTGGACGTATTAAATAAAAGGTTGCGAACGCTAGGTGTTTTCTTTGATTTAACGAAGGCTTTTGACTGTGTTGACCACAAAATATTACTGCAGAAGTTGGACCATTATGGAGTAAGGGGAGTAGCTTACAATTGGTTCGCCTCTTACTTTAAGAACAGAAAGCAGAGTGTAATTCTCCGCAATATTGAGAGTGGTAGTGATGTTAAGTGGGGCGTTCCCCAAGGGTCGGTGCTGGGGCCACTGCTGTTTCTTATTTATATAAATGATATGCCTTCTAGTATTACAGGTGATTCAAAAATATTTCTGTTTGCTGATGACACCAGCTTGATAGTGAAGGATCTTGTGTGTAATATTGAAACAGTAACAAATAATGTAGTTCATGAAATAAGTTCGTGGCTTGTGGAAAATAATTTGATGCTAAATCACAGTAAGACTCAGTTTTTACAGTTTCTAACTCACAATTCAACAAGAACCGATATTTTGATCAGACAGAATAGGCATATTATAAGCGAGACGGAACAGTTCAAGTTCCTAGGCGTTCGGATAGATAGTAAGCTGTTGTGGAAAGCCCATGTCCAGGATCTTGTTCAGAAGCTAAATGCTGCTTTATTTACCATTAGAACAGTATCTGAAATAAGTGACACTTCAACACGAAAAGTAGTCTACTTCGCATATTTTCATACGCTTATGTCGTATGGTATTATTTTTTGGGGTAATTCTTCTGATTAAAAAAGGGTATTTTTGGCTCAAAAACTGGCTGTTCGAGCTATATGTGGTGTAAGTTCGAGAACGTCTTGTCGACCCCTATTCAAAAATCTGGGAATTCTGACATTGCCCTCACAGTATATATTTTCTTTAATGTCGTTTGTTGTTAGCAATATTAGCCTATTCCCAAGAGTTAGCAGCTTTCACTCAGTTAATACTAAGCAGAAATCAAATCTGCGTGTAGAATGCACTTCCTTGACTCTTGTGCAGAAAGGAGTGCAGTATTCTGCTGCATCCATTTTCAATAAGCTACCACAAGAACTCAAACATCTTAGCAATAGCCCAAACTCTTTTCAGTCTAAACTGAAGAGTTTCCTCATGGCTCACTCCTTCTATTCTGTCGAGGAGCTCCTGGAAGAGCTAAAAAATTAAGCAAATTCCACTGTTACATTGTTGATTTTCTTCATTTAAACTTACGACTTGTCACCTGAATATGTTTTTTTATATTTCATTTTATCTGTTTCTAATATCGTGTTATAATTTAATGTATTGACTCGTTCCATGACCATGGAGACTTCTCCTTAATTTGGTCCCACGGAACAATAAATAAATAAATAAATATCAGTCTCGTCGCCACATACTTTTCTTCTTGTTTATTCAAAACGTATAATAATAAGAAAGTTACATTAATAAGGCCAATGTGTTCTATTACTGGGTCAAATGTGCAATTGAGATTAGAAAAGCGTCTGAAAATGTGTTCTTAACAGTGTTATTCACGAAAGGATTTTGACATTTGCTATTTGAAACAGCTGTCGGGTGCACACGACAGAAATTATGAACAAGAAGCAATTGTAAACTTTAGTCTGCTAACTTTATGGGGCATTCAACGTGGCGGTGCGGGCTTCAAAGTAAAACAGCAAAAGTCTGTATCACCATCTCCCCTTTTCATACCTCCGCGGTAAAGTATTAGTTTCATTTTTTTTTTTATTTTACACGTCTAATTACGTGGGAACGAATTGACGAGCAAATCTCCGTGGTCATGGAACGTGTCAGTATACGATATTACAGCAGAAAAGTAATAATAAATAAAACAAAATGTTTATGAATCCTAAAAAGACGGCAAGCTGTAAGTTTATATGAACGCAATCAACAATTAACACATGAATTTGCTTAACTTTTCAAGGAACTCCTCGACAGAATAGAAGGAGTGACCCACGAGAAACCCTTTGGTTTAGGTTGGAAAGTGCATGGATTACTAGTACGATTTTTGAAATCTTGTGGCAGCTTATTGAAAATGGATACTGCACGCTTTTCCGCACAAGAGTCAAGGAAGTGCGATTTAAATGCAGATAGGATTTCTGGCAAGCATTAACTGAGTGAAAGCTGTTAATTGTTGGGAATAAGCTGATACTGTTAACAAGGAACGACATCAAAGTATACACACATTTAGAGACAGTGAAGTCAATGTCAGAATGCCCAGCAGCCTAATGAACACAGGTTTATGAAATTACACCCTTATTGCCTGAACCGCCTATTTCTGAGCCAAAAATAGCCTTTGAGAATGGGAAGAGTTACCCAAAATATACCACACGTCATAAGCGAATGAAAATAATCAAAGTAGACTAGTTTCTGTGTCGAACTATCACTTACTTCTGATACTGTTCTAATGATAAAATCGGCAGCATTTAAGTCTTTCTACAAGACCCTGAACATGGGTTTTCCACGACAATTTACTATCTTTCTGAACACCTAGAAACATGAAATGTTCAGTCTCACTAATCATACGCCAAATCTGTGTAAGTAGAACGTCACTTGTTGTTGCAATGTGTGTTAGAAACTGTAAAAACTGAGTATTACTGTGATTTAGAGTAAGTTTATTTTCTACAAGCCCTGAACTTATGTCTCGAACTGCACTATTTGAAACGGTGTCAATGTTGCACACAACATCCTTTACTACCAATCTAGTGTCATCAACAAACAGAAATATTTTAGAATCACCTGCAATACTAGAAGGCATATCATGTATATAAATAAGGAACAGGAGTGGCGCCAGTACCGATCTCTGGGGAAACCACAATTTAACCGTGCCCCACTCGGACCCCACGTCATGGCTGTTCTCAGCACTGTGGAGAATGACCTTTTGCTGTCTGTTCTTAAAGCGAGAGCTAAAAAGAAAGTTAGCAGTCGAAACTTTGATTTAATCCACCCAGTACCCTACAGAAAAAGGAGAATGTAGCATTTTCAGTTGTTAAACCACATCTAAAAGCAAACAGTTGATTTTACGCCAATTATGTGAAATGAAATGATCAATTAGCCTTACACACATAGCCTTTTCAGGCCAGAACTGATGGCATAAAAACTGTTCTGAAATTGGCTACATTATCTGATTTTACCCATTTCATAAAGCAACTTCACCACTGAGCACTTTAATCGTTCAGGAAACTGACCATTCCGAAAGGAAAAATTACAGATATATATACAGGGCTAACATATGCAGCACATTACTTAAGTATTCTGCTAGATACTCCATCATATCCATGACAGTCTTTAGTCTTCAGTGGTTTAATTATTGACTCAGTCTGCCCGTCGTCGTTCTTATGCAGAGATCGTTATACTTTATACATAATAATAATTTTTGTGATATGTGGAAATCCCTACATTTGACAAAAGGTGAAAAATAAAATCGACTTTGTTATTTTGCTCTCCTACAACAGGACTGAAACGTAATTTAACGAGAGCAAACAAGCCACTGTGTTTGCTCATTTAAAATTAAGCTGGAGTTCTGCGTCATACGTACGTTGCATACAGAAAGCAGAAGGAGGACGAAAAAGAAAATACTTGGAAGTAATAAACATAAGATACAGAACGATATCTTAGTTTTATATTACGAAAGACAATCTCCCTTTTCGCTCTCTGTTAAATTACATTTCACGCATGCAAATGTTAAGTCGTAATATCAAATTTACTATCTTTTGTTAAATATAGCGATTTCCACAAAACATAAAAAGCTCTATTTTTCATATTTTGTTAAATTTTAACGATTTTGGGGTAATGTAGAGGCGTAAAACTTCCCTTTGTGGACGCTCCCTATCTCATCATTTTATGTTATCTTCTGGATTTATATCACTAGGCGAACGTCGGGCAGTTTCGGACAGCGGGTTTTGTAGGAGAAGAACTATTTCTAAACTCTAGCAACCAAGCGAGGTGGCGCAGTGGTTAGCAAAATGGACTCGCATTCGGGAGGACGACGGTTGAAATTCGCGTCGGACCCTCCTGCTTTAGGTTTCCCATGATTACCCTACCTCACTCCAGGAAAATGCTGGGATGGTTCCTTTGAAAGGGCACACGCCATTTCCTTCCCCATCCTTCGTAATCCTAGCTTGGGCTCCGTCTCTAATGATTTCGATGTAGACAGGACGTTAAACCCTTCTTCTTTTCCTTCATTTCTTGCCACTCACTCTACCGCTAGCTATAGTAACTGTGGTGCCACTGCAGTGTGAACAAGGGAAGAACAAGACCACTAGTCAGGAAAAAAAAGAAAACACGTATACTGTTAGGCAACCATATTAAAGTGAGACAACCGCGCGTAACTTTTCCAACATTCGAGGTTTTAATTATGAGGCGATGTTAACTGTTCCTAGTGGATTTTCCGGAACACAAAATTTTTGGAGTGTTGTGTTCTGTTTGCAAGTAAGTAGTATTACATTTTTATTGTGCCTTTACATATAAACGATATTATTTTCTATATTGTGGGCTGTGACCACGTCTAGTCAAGCAATAACAACAGGAATGAAAAATAACAGCGGTACGTTCAGGTTGCATGTGACAAAGCAATTTCGGATTGTACCGGATCAAACAGAGAGCATAAAAACTTAAATTTACTGTTTTTTTCTTTTACGGCCAAAGGCGGAGGTGTCAGGACACAAATGGGATAAAAATAAAATGAAGGAAGATCTAGAGAAAGTCAGACTTTTGAAATGACAAGGAAGTAAATGCGAAATATTGAGTTAAAAGAAGTACATTAGGTCTTAAAGTTGAAACTTGTGGCAAAACGAAGTGCTGACTGTGAAACCTACTTTAGGAAATAATAAGTTTTATTTTTTCCAAGAACATACACTGATGAACTAGAAACAATATCGTAAGATCATGTAAAAATGTAGATTGCCAGCTTATGGCTTCGGATAACAGGGTGTATACGCGGACAAGGAAAAAAAATTCCCGGATTTTTCCCGGATTTCCCGGTTAAAAATACACTCTCCCGGATCAAAATACACTTTTTCCGTGTTAAGTGACAGTATACTCTTCCTCGGCACTGTAAAAGTCATCAATCCTTTGAATATTTATGGTTTTATATACCAACGTTTAATTTCCCGGCACTTTGGAGAACGAAACTCAAGAGGGAAAACAGGTTTTGAAAGACCTTTGATGTGCAGCAACATGTACGCTGCATATTTTCGTATTACGAAGGTATAAATTTCAATTCCACCAAATAACGCATGTCACTTTCCGAAGCATTGAACCTGAGACTGCGATGCGCTTTTGTAAGCGTCATAGCTCATTCACGTGATCTCGCCAGCTGATGACAGCAATAGGACACGTGATGTAGTCAGCCAATAGCAAGATCACTCTTAAGTAGCGCGAATACACAAATAAGAAAAGTTAATGGCTTAAATTAATATACATAGCATTCACATATGATATTGGTCTCGAAGATTAATAAGTTGGAAGAGAAGCTAAGCTCCCACATATGATGTTGATCTTTTTTGCGCGTGTTGCACTTTAAGATACCGACACAAATGTGCCAGTAAAATTTTTAATAACGACGCAAAGGTCTCATCTTCTGGGCTCGAAATACTTCTAAATGGTCGTCCTCAAAGAGTTGATTTTTAAATGAGAGTCAAATGCTTTGTGATTTAAGAAATTCAATGTACATTTTCGCACATAATTCATCTTGCGTAAAAGGAAATCTGCTTTGAATGTAACGCTTTTCAAACCACCATTCGCAATATTTTCCCGCAACCTGTTAGAAATAGGTTCGTTTCAGCAATTGCAAGAAAGCGCCAGATAACTGGCGTCACCGCGCTTGCGCAGCTACGATGACGCAGGAGGCCCGTATGTTCGTACGTGTAAAACATTAAAAGATCTTACATATGTCATAAAAGAAACAAGATACCAAAGGATACTTCAAGAGCGTCGGGATTTCGCGAACCATACTAAAGCGCATAATTCAGCTTAAAATGCACATCCGTATGCAAATTTTCTTGGAGAACCAGTACTCATGTTTGGTTCTTTATTATAGCATAATGCCATACGTGCACTTGAAATGAAGCGAACAGTTAAAAATAGCCAATAGTGTGAAATTAAACACTTCGTTTAAAATAAATTGACTGCCTCAGTAGAAAGGATTAATAAAAGCCAAATCTCTTTAGCAAACCAGTAAAAATAACTTCATTGTTCTGTAAGGCTTGACTGTCAAAGGTGGAAATAAAATCTGAAACTATTAACATACTTTAGCCTGCCGTAATTATGCGAACGTATTTTAAATCATTTGATAGCTCCCGGCCACAAAAATCCGTTTTGTTATCATTCAACGTGCGAGCAATAAACGAAGAGGAAACAACAAAATCACTGAACGTAAACACAGGTCACGTGGAGACGACCCACCTCCCCACCACAATTCTGACTGTTCTGTGCATCAGCCTCGGATCTATGATATTTCCGAACCGGGGCAATATTAAGTAGTGGCGCCCAGCCACACTTCCGTAACCAAAAGCGAGAGAAGGTACTACTCATACGCGACTCAACTGCGCATGCGCAAGAGCCCGCCCGCAACTGCTCAAACGAATCTAAACAGTTGTCACGTCACCCTCATCGGTGGCAATTTGTTGTTATAAAGCATTGCATAGTGTTCCTAAAGCCTTTGACACACTTTACTGTTGGCAGACGGTTATACGAGCACTGTTTTGCTGTTGTATACGGCGCATTTCCTTTGCAACTTAAGTTTTATTTATTTTTTTTTTTTTCTCTCCCGTTCATGTTTTGTTGCTGCAGTATCATTCTGCAGTAGCGGGATACAATAATATCCTTTGTTAGAGTATTGGTTCTTACCAGTCAAAATCACAAAAATTTAACTGAAAACTAAAACAATTAAAAACTCCCGGAATTCTAAACAATTCCCGGGTTTTTCCCGGTTTTCTCCCGGATGGAAAAATTCCCGGGTTTTCCCGGATCTCCCGGTTGTGCCGGGTCGTATACACCCTGGATAAACATGAGTTCTTGCAACGAAAATGGCTTTTTTTTTAAATATTACAATTTCATGTCCGATACAACCCTCCCAGAGTGTCAACGACCAAAATGCACAGCAGAAAAAACATAAAGAAAGTCAACGGATGTATATTCTTATCATACTGAGTTTTATAAATAACGTATCATGCTCATGTTCAGTGTTACGAGTGTTCTAATTCAACCTTAAAAAAATATAATTTCGAAAAAAGTGCCTGCTAGTACCCGATCTTCCCTTGATATCTGTTTAAGTCGCACGTTGCTTTTATCTATGGTTGCGACATTCAGTTATAAAGTGACGTTGGTGCAAAAAGCCGAATAAATAATAGTTCCCAGAACATCGCGAATGTGCTTCCCTTTTAATATTATCGTCATGTTCTGTCCGGTTCCGACGAATACTCAGTCAAGGTCGCGTTTCTATCAAAGTTTGCAGGAACGATCCCGTGCATCTCTGTTATACGCTCCCACGGTCTGTACCAAAGTGCGCCGATCCTAACAGTGCGTCTGGGAATTCGTTCTGTTTCTGCTACCATGCCTTCTTGATAACGACGTCTGTACAAGTGGACTGAACTTTTCCAAAACCATTCCAGTAAATCTAAATCTCCAAACTCTACTTTCTTTTGTTGGTAGGCTGTTTAGGTTTTTATGTTGGTAACGCCACGTAGCGCTCTGTATGAAAATCACTGGCTGTGCTGTGTGCAGTCTGTGGCTGGGTTGCATTGTTGGAACATTGTTATTGTAGTGTTGGGCAGTTGGCTGTTAACAGCGCGTAGCGTTGCGCAGTTGGAGGTGAGCCGCCAGCAGTGGTGGATGTGGGGAGAGCGATGGCGGAGTTTTGAGAGCGGATGATCTGGACGTGTGTCCATCAGAGACAGTAAATTTGTAAGACTGGATGTCATGAACTGCTGCTATATATATTAAGACTTTTTAACACTATTAAGGTAAATACATTGTTTGTTCTCTATCAAAATCTTTCATTTGCTAACTATGCCTATCCGTAGTTAGTGCCTTCAGTAGTTTGAATCTTTTATTTAGCTGGCAGTCATTCGAGTAACGAAGATTTTTGTGAGGTAAGCGTTTGTGAAAGGTATAGGTTAATGTTAGTCAGGGCCTTTCTTTTGTAGGAATTATTGAAAGTCAGATTGCGTTGCGCTAAAAATATTGTGTGTCAGTTTAGTGTTGATCAGAATAGGTAAAGAGCGAAATGTCTGAGTACGTTCAGTTCTGCTCAGCTGTTTGAAAATCAAATAATATAAGAGGTTTATCAGCACAGTAATTCATTAATTTTTCTAAGGGGATGTTTCACTTTCAACTGCTCTTACGTGTTCGTGCCATTTCACATGGCTTCTCAGTATTACCGCCAAGTACTGCGATTGACTGCAGAGGTTTACAGTTAATCTTGTGGGTCATTCGTACTGTCAGCAGTGGTATTCCTTTACGAGCGGCTAGCGCCGTACACAATAAGGAAAGAGACTGGGCGCAGGGTTCAAACAATAGTTTTCGACGTTCAGTTTGTTCTATAAACACGTGGGTTATCTGTGCATTAAACAACGGTGGCGCGAGAGCTTTTCCGGCCTACAAACGACCGAGTCAACAGAGCGCGTTCGATCAGACTGTCGCAGCAACACCCCCTACGCAAATTATTTTGATCAAATACGAAATTATTTTCTCTGTGACCCGCGTTAAGGGTGAAATTCGTGTACAGCGAGTAGTCTAGTAAATCGGAGGGACGGGGATTTTAATCAGAATTTATAATCCGCAAGAGGACGAAAACTTCAGCAAAAAAAATCGTATTAATCTGTAATACTACAGGACCAGACGCCCTATCAAAAATTAATAACAACAAATATGCTACGATATTACGAACATGGAATTTCGGAAAGCACTAGAGAGAGTTACATTTTAAATTTATAATATAGAGAATGGCGTCAAGAAGCGGTGACGAAAACTCATTATTCTTTAATTTTGCAGTACTAACCATGTACTCTTTATGAAAAAAAGAAGCTAACGATTTCAGTCGAAAATAGGATTTGTTTCACACTTTTTTTTTTGTACGAGTAGATACGATGTCCTTAATCTAAAGCTCCTCGAAACAAGCGCGCCCGCCACGACTTATGAAAAAAGAACCGCTCTATATCTTTAGTGAGGGGGAAAATGTTCATCGAAGAATTACCTGATTTGCGATGAGGCTGCTTGGAAAGCACGAGAGCTATTATTACGTACACGGGTAATATATTTCAGTTGTAGACTCTACAAGAAAGGTATCATTTTACTGCGAGGAAGGCTACTTTCGGTAGCCATTCTTTCAGAGGAGCAATTACGATTACACGAGCCATAAAAACTGCATATTGCAGATTGTCCGACAATATTGCAGCCGCAATGTACTGCTGGCACTGTTTCCTGGAAATGTTTGCGGCAATATATTTTCCTTGATGCAATAATTTATTTCTTGATGCAATATGGATCAACAAAGATATATTTTCCTGGCCAGAAGTGTTTACACGAGCCACTATGGCCGCGAAGTGGAAGGAAGGAGGGGGGGGGGGGGGAGAGGGAGGGAGGGAGAGAGAGAGAGAGAGAGAGAGAGAGGAGAGGAGAGAGAGAGAGAGAAGAGAGAGAGAGAGAGAGAGAGAGGGGGGGGGCGGGGGGGGGGGGGGTGCGATGCTCTTGCATTTACAATCCAAAAGGAAAAAAGTATGCATGAAAAAGAGAAATCGGGCGTCCCTAGGGTGTTCTTTATCTAAGCAAGCGAACTGCTTTCGAAAGCTTAGTTCCTGAACTGATACTGGACACAAATCTTTTCCAGAACGCGAAAACACGATTTTGATTATATTGTTTAAAAGTAATTCGTCCGAGAATTGGTAAGGCCAATATCAATATGAAAGACCGTACACCATTTAGAACCAGACTGGGTATCGCCCTTCAATTTTTGGCTAGTGTTGTTACATACGAAAGCTTGAGTGTACCCCTTTACTCTGCACTTCTCATCGACATGCCTCATAGCACAAGGCGTTTGCAACGCTTTGGTGGAGTTCATTAACGTAGTTTGAAATAAGGATAAGATGTTTATGTTGATACTTTAAAGTTATTCACCAGTATAGTGCGAGAATTATTAATTTCATAAATGCGATACATCTACCTCAAGAATTATGGGGGCGTGAAAAGTAATGTACAGGGTGACCCAAAAGTTCGTTAACACATTTTGAAAATTCAATACTTCACGGGATAATGTACGTAGAGAGGTGAAAATTTATATACATGCTTGAACTGCCATGGAATTTCATTGAAACCAGAAACATGCACAAAATAACCAACAGATGGCGCTTCATATGATACAAAAGTAATAATTACCGTAACAATTGATTTTTGGAACAGGTGATGTTCTTTATAACAAATGCTCAACTTGTCGCTCGTCATTCATCAATACATGTAGTCAAGGAACAATGTTGTGATTAACGTTGTACAGTATATCAAGAGGTACGGTGAGAAATTGCCATCGGATGTTGACTTTCAGTATCCCTAATGAGGTCGGCCGATCGCGGTAGACTTGCGAATTTCCGTAACTCACCAATAACCACACGGACTGAGGTCTCGGGATATGCGGTGGTGGTGGTTTTGGGGGGGGGGGGGGGGCAGCATCACGGATGCGGTTACTCCGCACACGATCCTCATCAAACGATATACGCAAGGGACTGTTCACACATGTAGCAATATGGGTGAAGCGCTATCCTGCATAAGAATTGTACCTGCCAGCAGATATTTATCAGTCAGGTTAGAGATGCGATTCTGTAACACATCGGCGTACCTCACACCTGTCACGTTGACAATCTGAAAAGCAGCTCCCCCGCATTTCCTCGAAGAAAAGGTTCGGATCACGACTGGTGTGGTACATCAACAATAAATGGTGAATTTCTCGTCATACAATGGAGTTTCCACGACAATTCTAGGAATTTCGGTAGCCGAAATTCTGCAGCTGTGGGTGTTGACAAACCGTCTAACTGTAAATGCGAAATAGATGCCATCTGTTGGGTGGTTTTTGCACTCGTTTTTGGTTTCAATAAAAACCCATGTCATTTCACACATGTATGTCAAGTTTTATCTCTCTATCTACTTACATTATTCCGTGAATTAGCGCATTTTCAAATGTTAACGGACTTTCAGGTAAGCTTGTATAGAAGCACAGCAATAACAATGAAAGACAGTTGGTAAGTTGATGACTGACACACGTAATGAAGCTTCAAAGAAATTTAATTTTTCATCTTAAGAGCCTATGTACGATAAAATTGTGGCTCACTATAGCAGACCTTCTCCTACGACTGTATCAGCGAGACTGTCCTTTTTCAGTTTTCGGTGTGTTGTAAATACTGTTTTGTGTGTTCCATGCCAGACGTACTTACGACATTAATGGAATTACTGGGTGCCTCATTTCCCCACGACTACATTCCTGCAGACAACAAATAAATCGAGTGTCTGAAAGTCGCGGCCTTCTTTGGAACCCAAGCGAAATAATATTATTTCACGTGACTTGGGACTGCAGCGCCGTTGGCGAGAGTAAGAGGAAGCAAGAGTGAGTGGGGAGCACCTACAGAAAAAGTCAGACACACTTCTGGCCCGGCCATCCGAAGTATTATTGTCGTCTATTGTGGTCACATCACAACCATGCTGACGGCAACATTTTTGCGGCCGTGCTTTTCCGTAAAATATGATCCATGTAAACGCGCCTTAAGAATGTTTTATCCCCCCCCCCCCTTACCATCCTATAATCTTCCACCATCTACTTGCTGTTTAAAATATGTAAAAAAAAATTATTGTAGCACATGCTGAAGCAAACGGGCATGATGATGATTTTTTTTTTTTTTTTTTTTTTTTTTTTTTCAGGACGAAAAATTTGGGATCCACCAAGGATCCGCTTTTCCTCCACTGCTATTCCATCCGGTCACAAACTATTTCATAGAATATCTTCAGTAACCAACTCCATAGACAATTTTATACACTGACGACATAGTTCAATAACAGAATCTCTACCAGAAATTCACCAGGACATTAATTCTCGGTTCATGGCGCTAGAACACAGAGTAAGCTGCGCACAAACGAAGTGTATGTGTTGTAACTTCTCAAGAACAACCAGCAATTCTAAACCGTAAATACATTAGACAATGTCTTTAAAACACCAACCAATCAGTTCCAAGTCCCTATAATCGGTAATAATATCCAAAGCTTCCACAAGTACAGACGCTAAGTACCGTATAAAAACTGGGTGGTTGAAATGCAGGTCACCAAAAGGCGTCATCTGCGACGCGAGAATACCTATCGAAGTAAAACGAAAGTATATGCAAACAAGCGATAAGTCCAGCTTTAACCGAGGGTTCACAATGCTGGGCCACTCACAAATCAGACGAACGGAAGCTCCAGGTTACAGAGACAACGATGCTACATTGGTCTGGAGGAGTGACCCTAAAAGAAAGAGTAAGAAAAGATCACATCCGAGGCTACAGGTAGCAAACATAACGGAAAAGCTTCAAGAGAATCGCCGACGATGGTACGTGCACGTTATTCGCCGTGAACCCAGACGTATGACAACAACAAGGCTTGACACAAAGAGACCACAAAGGAGCACTGGACGCCCATCGAATACACCGATTAGGACCTTACGGAACGACCTGAAAACGATGGGACTGCACCCTGAAATGACGCGAACACCTTTAAAATGGCGTAACAAGGCACGGACAAATGGGAAATAAGGCACGGGAGAAGACGAAAGCTCTTTGGAATTATCTTCCACCATACAACGGCATGTGAAAATGAATAAAAATGTGGTTGAAGGGAAAACAAATATTTTTTTCATGTTTTCCACCTGAAGAAGAGCTAAAATGCAGTTAAAAGTTCTTGGGTTTTCGTAGCGCCTCATTCTTTTTAGTAAGACCTTTAAATATGACGTTCCGGCTCTTTTGATGAGACTTCCGTCTCGGAACTGGCTGCACACTGTCACACTTTCGCAAATTCGTAAGGATTGCTTCCCGCATTTATCGCCGTAAATGTTCATGACTGGTTCGCAATGACTTTTCCGCGACTAGAGGAAGTATTCACCGGAGTACCAGAGGTTGGTAAGAGGAGTGTGTCTTCCTGTTAATGCAAGACTCTGTACCTCAACAGCAAGACGATAGCACGCAGGTGGGTGGCACACTGAACTAAGGATCTTGACACGTCGCCTTGGCTGCCTTTTTATTTCCGCAACACCCATATGTTCTGGCACCCAGCAGAAAGACACCACCTTCACCAACTTCTGTAGTCAGAGGAGCGTGTCGAGGATATTCTGGACTACTTTATCTGCTGGGTAAGAGCGTTGTGGAAGTGATGGGCACTCAGAGAATACGAACAGGCAAGAAATTTAGCACTCGTAACACATCTTGTTCTCTCCAGTGCCAGCAAGATCGCGTATAATTGAGCGTCGAATACAATAAACTCGTGGAGCAAACGGAGCTTGAGGACACGACCAGGGAAATCAAGAGAGCAACCCAGGGAGACCCTCCATTTAGACCCATCTGTACATACAACTACAAAGTTGTGGTGCTCATTTAAAATGTCATACAACAATGGATAAGAACATATGCAGGAGAGCAACATCATCTGTACTGTACTAAATCTAAAATCACTCTGGGCCTTGTAGCGATAAGAATGGCAGGCCGATAAAACACTGGATTTGGGACTGAACTTCCCTTCACACCAAGTGACTCCCCGATCCCAAATGACCTACTTGCCCATAGGATGAGGCGTTCCGTAGCTGGACGAGCAATAGTATTGTATGCTGGTGCATTGGGGGAAGTGAGGAACTTACATGCCTGAAGCACCATCTGTAGCTGCCACCAGATGATAAGTGGCAGTTCCCCGGCCTCAGCACACAGTCTGGGTGTGGGAGTGGTGCCTGTGGTTAGCCTAATCCCTCATGGTGGAGGCAAAAATGAGGTCCAAAAAACTGCAAAATCGTCTACAAATATGGCACTGAATAGTACTCCCTGCTGTAGACGGGATGATGTTTATGGCTATGTGAAAGAGGGTAAAACAGTGCTCTGAGAAACATCATTCTCCTCCTCAAAATGATGCAACAGCATTTCACCAACTCGGGACCTAAAAAAGTGCTTAGATAGGAAGAACCATATGAAGATGGGTAGGTGGCCACGAAAGGTCCACTAATGGAGTTGCCATAGAATATTGTGCCTCCTACTGGAGTAGTATCATGAACCTAAGAAAGTGCATAATACAGCTCCCACATGGAGAAAGGGCGGCGGTATGACGTCAGAATTGTTAGATATGAAGTCCAACTGGGCGCTCTCTACAGTTGCAGGATAGTGGCGGAATGCTAGATCCTGGCTGGCATGGGAAGTAGTCGTTGCAAAATGGTCTGCCATCATTCAGATGATGTCTCTGAGCGTTGTTTGGAAACACCCTTGTTTCAACACTGCTGCTATTAGTTAACGACTGTGCTTACCCGAAATCATCCTGATAGCTTCTCATACTTTTGCAGAAGAGGTGTAATGATTGATAAAATACGGCAAGGCGTAGTATGAACTTTTCTTGCTCTGTTTGATGAGGTATCGATCCTTGGTCCTTGCCACTCGAAAGGCTCTGAAGTTTTCGCCATTGGGCAGCACTTGAACCATTGCAGAGTTCCATATCTGATCCAGATTACTGAACCACACTCATTAGTCCGCCAATGGACAAGCTGCCTCCAAAGATAATCTGAAGACTTTGGTATGGTGACGTCAGCAGCATGGTGGATCAGTCATGTGATATGGTACACCCACTCTTGGGTGCCGTTGCAGCATTCAAACACAACCTGCTGGCTGAACAGTGTCCAGACAGCTCTGTTGATCGAAGGCTGTGTCTTTCCACGGAGAGCTCCATCCAGTAGGTGAATCTGGAGTGGGAAGTGGTCACTGAAATGAAGGTCTTAACTAAATTCCCAATGAACACAGTCCAGTAGGGCTGGTGAGCAGAAACACAGGTCGATGGCTGAGGATGATCCAGTAGCAACACAGAAATGAGTGGGAGTGCTTGTGTTAAGGATTCACAGCTCGTGAGACATCGTGAGACTCTCCAAAGCCGACCCCGAGGGCAAGTAGAGGTCAAGCCCCACAATACATGACGAGCACTGAAGTCTTCCAGTAGGAGAATTGGTCAGGAGAGTTGTTTCAGTAGGAGAATTGGTCGGGAGAGTTGTTCTGTGAGATCTGATATAGCCTCAGAGTCTTCTGAACTCATTATTGTTCCAAAGTATTATGGGAGCCATCTGCCACTCAGGTGGGGAAAGGAGCCCTCATTTGGTGGAGGCTCAGTCTTTGGGCGAGATGATTGCCCCAGTCTGACATCAAGGCTCATCTGCTCTGAAAAAGAATCACGAGGTCAGATAGGAAGATGTCAACACTGTCAGTCTATTTAATTCACGAGTCCATCCGTTGTTGACGCTTTGCTTTTGATTTTTTGGCTTCGCTAGACTTCAGAATCACAATCACAGCTTTGGTAGCTCAGCAATGAAGGCAACCATATCCCATTATGACGTTCTGGGAGGAAGTATGAGCTACAAAATAACTGCGCAGCACAAACATGGGTATTAGTGCTGATAATAGTAATCTCCGTCTGTGTAGCAGCAATGGTTTTCTAAACTGCCTGTTGAGTACCTTTAGCAAAGTAGGAAGCGAATGGGGGGGGGGGGGGGGCAAGGCCTCACAGATATTTTTGGCCTCATCATACATGATGCACTTTGCTGTTTTAAACTCATGTAGCTTACTTTCTTCAAGGAAGACACTGCAATTCCTACTCCAGAGAGGATGATTGATCCCTGGAGCAGTTTACACACTTCAGAGGAGATGAACAACCAGCTCCTTCTTGGGCGGCCTTACCAAGTTTGCCACAAGTGGCTTCTCCCTTGCAACGAAGAGTAGTGTGCCCAAAGTGTTGGCATTTAAAACAGTGCACTGGGTTGGGAACATAACGTCACATGCTTAGTCGAAGGCAACCTGCTTTGATGTGCGCTGGAAGTCAGTGTAAACGAGTCTGATTTGATCATATCGTCATCCACCGTTTTCATTACGTTTTGTACAAAAGCAGTGCCTTCATTGGTCCACTCAGCTTTCAGTTCTTCTTAGGGGACATCCATCAGATCCCTGCAAGTCACAACATCTTTGCTGCTGTTCAAGATGGTGTGTATCTCAATTTCAATGTCATATTCTCCAAGGCTTTAAGCTTTCTTCTGGTGCATCATTTGTTGGGAACTAGAGGTTTCAGCCAACAACGTCCCACTGCACAATCGCTTTTACCTGCAATGCCCACTAAACCATCCTGGCATTTGCCTGAAGCGATTTAAGGAAGTCATAGAAAACCTGAATCAGGATGTCCGGATGCAATATTGAACCGCCGTCCTCTCGAATCCGGGTCCAGTGTGCTAGCCACTGCGCCACCTCACTCCGTTCCACTGGGAGGAATAGGAGAAAATTTCGAGGGTTCCATCTCGGTCCTATGAGCAGCAAGTCATATAAGGGTTCACTCAGATGCAGCCCTGCTTGCCTGAGTAAGCCTTATTCAACACAAGTGCGGCAGTTTCCCCAGAGGTTACCCGCTAACAACTGTTTTACTTGTATCTCTTCAGTGCACAGGTTTTTTTTTACAGGTTTTTATCATCATCTGAGTGGTCAAGATCCCCGTGCCCTGCGATACACAACGTGCCACAGCCGTGCTGCGCAGTGGTTGATGAAGCATGGATAGATATTATGGAAATGAGAACTGATGGCGCCTACGAGTCCTCGGGACTGCCAATCCCATACCCAGCAAACGAATGCTGAACCCCTGAGGGCACAGAAGCAGTTGTTGTGAAGGGAGTGGGGCAGTCTTGTAGCATATCCCCGATGTTATTCAAACCATACACTGAGCAAGCAGTAAAGGAAGCTAAGGAGAAATTTGAAAAAGGAATTAATATTCAGGGAGAAGAAATAAAGGCTTTGCAGTTTGCTGATGACACTGTAATTTTGTCAGAGACAACCAAGGTCTTGGAAGAGCAGTTGAATGGAATGGATGGTGCCTTGAAAGGAGATTGTATGATGAGCATGAATGACAGTAAAACAAAGGTAATGGAATGTAGTCGGACTACATCAGGCAATGATAAAGGAATTAGATTCCGGATATGAGACACTAAAAGGAGCAGATGCATTTCGCCACTTGGGCAGCAAAATAACTGACGATGAGCGAAGTAGAGAGGATATGAACTGCAGACTGGCTATAGCAAAAAAAGCGTTTCTGAGAAAGCGAAATAAGTTAACATCGAATATAAATTTAAGGGTTAGGACTTTTTCGTGAGTGTATCTGTTTGGAGTGAAGCCTGTACAGAGAGAAAATATGGGCGCTAATCCTTTCGGACAAGAAAAGAATAGCAGCTTTTGAAATATGATGCTCAGAAGGGAAGATTAGGTGGGTAAATTTGATAACTACTTAGTTGGTGAAAGGGATTTGCGAAAAGAAGTTTGTGGGCCATCTGAGTGAAAGAAGGGATCTATTGATAGGTCACATCCTAAGGCATAAAACAATAGTCAGTTTGGTAATGAAGGGGAATATGAAGGGGCGAGGGAGGAAAAAACTGTAGATGGAGACCAAGATATGACAACAGTAAGCGGCTTCAATTGAATCTACGACGGCCATACTGAAAGTAATGAGCAAAAATTCTTACAATTTTCAGTCCTAAATTTCTAAGAGAAACCAAGAATCTCATCGTATGTACATACTATGTCTGTTTTCAACATAGACTCCGTGTCTTTGCACACAATTTCCCCGATTGGTCTGCTAGTTTCAAAACACCCTTACAACTGAACTCCATTCCAACTTCTCAGAGACCTGTTGTACTGCTTGCCAAACATCCGGCACCATCGCAGCGCTGGTGTCGTACTTGTTCCTTAACAGAACGGGAAAAATGGGAGTCGGAGGGTGCCAAGACAGAATTTTTGTGAGGTTTGTTGGATACCTCTGGATGAGGGTTGTTTTCTGAGGTTTTTTGTCTTTGGTCAATAAATGTGTGACCCAATGGGCACAAACTTTTCGATAACCTAAGCTTTCAACCATTTCTTCATTTCACTGTGTCCTACAGCAGTTTTCCAGCGATTTCATTCACTGAGACACGCACATATTCTCCTATGACCTCACAACTCTTTCCTTGACAATTTTTGGAAACGATATTGGAAAAAGCATATTCCTGATTACATAACATGAAACTGTAATGTCTTAATCGTGAATCTTTCAATAAAAATTAAAAATCACGTGTCAATGGCAACCGCCTTCGATCATATCTAGATCATCATCAGAAATGCAATAATTGAACTATATTTGTGTCGTTTTAAGTGTCATCGATCTGACATGTGTTGAGACATTTCTTCGTCATTTATGCAATTTCATCATCGAGTTTTAGGTTTTATACTTTCAAAGCTACGATACTGATCGTCATTCATCAATCCCTGCCTCCATGGTGACCGATAGCGTCCTTCTGCCGCTACATCTCTGGCATTGGTTGGTTGCTTAGTTGGATTTGGGGAGTAAAAGGACTAAACAGCTTGGTTATCAGTCCCTTTTCCTGTATTTTCACAGGTCTCGGATGAAAACCATACCCCAAAAGAATCAGATCACCTAAAATCTGGGAAAGGAACAAAATGCGCAAAACGAACTATGTAACCACACAGAAGGAGAAAACGAAAGAAACAAGCCAAAACTGAAAATATCAACTAAAAGGGGGAAAAAAAGGGGCAGAAGGTGTTACGACAATATAGCAGATGTCCTAGACTGGCTGATCGCAAGCATAAAAAAAGGATGAGCTAGCCACTCTGCAACACACTAAAATCTTCCAGCCTAAAGACCCAAAGCAAGAGAAACACAGACAGTGAAACGACGAACATCAAACTGAAGAAACAATATCAGAAAGACCGATGAAAAATAAAAATTCGCAGGTAGGGCGAAGGCCTGGGAGATAAGGCCAGGCGCCCAATCTTAGACTGAATGATAAAAATCCTCCTCTCGTAGAAAACTTAAAGCTAGATCAGCCGTTGAGGCATTGTCACCTAACACTGTCTGGCGCGCCGTATTCCTCGCCACTGGCGCCACTCATCCAGAAATTCCACTCTACTGTCTCCATGGCAACGGATGGAGTCTATCTTTATCTTTGCTTAGATGCCTCAGTTTGAACTTTCACGCAGTGACCGTAGATGGCTTTAGCGTTTTTATAACCAATTCTATTGGTTGTTCAGGCACGTTTGTAGTTATCTTTAGCAGATGCAAAGTAATTACTACTACGGCCAGCTTACATTTATGTAATCATTCATATTATATTTTATTTGTATCTAGGCTGATATTTTACGTTTTCACATACGGCATCATCATATACTAAGCCCTACTGGCTCCCGATGAGGTCATGCAGCAGGCGAGGGTCGGAGCTTTCACTGTATAACGCGTAGCGTTTTGACGCTGTTTAGCTGTGGCCGGGGATGTCTTCCGACATTCGTCAGTGATCAGCTCGTCGTTTCTGCCCACCACATAATGGTACAAAAGCCCTTTCCGTTTTATTATATTGTGTATCCATATTTTATTACGTAGGTAAATTGTATAATATTGGTATCTGTTACCCTCTAAGGAGAATTACTTTTTCTTCCAGAGACATGGTCTCAAGATGAGGTACATATGATCGAAATCGGATACCATTGACATGTAATTTTTAATAAAAAAAATTGTGATCAAGACTGATTACTTTTTCAGACCCTTTCTTTGTTGCGTTCTGTGGAGCCACTTAAACCGTGACCGCTACAAGACTCATCTTGGATATCGTGTTTCCACTTTTGAAATGTTACACCAATCTCCTAACATTGCTGTCAGCCAAGCAGACATATCTCCAAGAGCACGTTGATGGCTGAGGTGGATTTAAGCAGCACATTTTCCCTCTTTGACAAGGAATAAAATGACAGAACGCTATCGAAACGAAACACTGATGTCGGCCATTTTGGAAGTACTGCCTGTGGTCATCTGACAGGCGCTAATGATGTCACATTATAGTAATGCGTGAAATAAAGTATTTAGATTACGATGTCACAGTTGTTTTATTACATCGTTAGAACGGGAATTTTAGCAATTTGTTGCTCACGACTTTCAGTATGTCAGAGAAGAGGCGGCTTGCACGAGATAGACTAGCTTGGAGAGCTGCTTCAAAACCAGTCTTCGCACTGAACACAAAAACAATATGAATGACTACTATCATTAAAAACAGTAACAAAACATGTAAAGATACTTACGGATCCAAGTTGTATTCATAAGCGCCGACAGGAGTTCTCTCTTGTACGTAGTTGAGATTATAATCGATCATGATTCCAATAACGTTGTCCAACTCTTGCTTTTCCGTTTTACTGTACAGCTGGATGTTGACCTGAAGGAGAAATGGAGATTAATTCACTTCTTTAGCAAAATTCGGAAATTTATCGTGATAACTGCACTGATATTACCAATTTAAGACAGTGTCCTGAATCTTCTAGTGTCACCAATATTGTGCTTGCCACGCCATCCCTGCTGCCTCAGCGACCGTAGGTACGAAAGATATTAAATTAAATGTTGCTGATTGTGTGTTTTTTAAGGAGATTAAGCATCTAAGATCATCAGTCTGCTATTCATCCTTCATGACGAAAATCAATGTACCCCATCTGTCTGCATCTAGAGTAAATTCTATGTGAAAGGGTAAAAAAGCTTTTCTAAATATTCGCGTGAGTGTATCTGAGGCGAAACTTCGGTACTAGCCCGGTATTATTATTATTATTATATCCTCCTTGGTACAATATTCTGAAGGTAAAAATAATTCCTTCTGTGGACCCCCACGTGGGGATTACTCAAAAGATTGTCGCTGTCAGACAAAACAGATCCATTCTACAAGTCGGAGCATGGATGTTACATTTTTTGAATCGTGGGGTAGGTTAGAGAACCTGGAAAGATGAATGAGTAAGTCGAACTTACGTATAATGAGAATTGGTGAAGTTTTGTGGCAGGAAGAATACGATTTCTCGTCAGATGAGCACATGTTTATAACACAAAATATAAGTAGGGGTAATGCAGGAGTAGTTCTAGTAACAAACAAGAAAATAGTAATGTGGGTAAACAACTATAAACAAAATATTGAACGGATCATCAGAGCCAAGATAGAAATAAAGCCAAGACCTGCCGCTTAAGTAAAAGTACACTTATTTTATAATGTGCGGATGATGTAGAGATTGGAACAAAAGTATGGTAAAGAAGTTATTCAGTGTATTAAGGAACACGAAAATTTTATCATACTGGGCGACTAGCATTCCACATTAGGAAAATGTAGAGATGGAAAAACAGCAGGACGACATGGACTGGTGGGAAGGAATGAAAGAGAAAGTCGCTTGATAGAATTTAGCACAGAGCACAATAAAGAAGGTTGTGTATTTGGACGAGACTTGGAGACGCAAGAAGGTTTCAGATAGACTACGTATCGGTAAAACAGGAAGTTGGAGTTTAATCGTCCACTAAGAGGTCATTAATGGATGAGCACAAGCTCAACTGGACAAGCATGGAGAAGGCAACCAACAGTGCCCTTTCCAAAGGAACCTACTCAGAATTTCCCTTCAGTTACGTCTGAAAATTTAATTTTTCTTTCATCAGTCTTATGGCCAGTTTGATGCGGTCCTCTATTATTTGTTGTTCATATTCCAATCTCCGTCCTGTTTTGCACGTTTTACCCTCTACGGCTCCCTGCATTACCATGGAAGTGGCTCACTGATGCCTTAAAGTTTCTCCTTTGATTCAGTCCCTTTTCGTGACAGTGTAAAATCTGGAAATTTGTGATAAGGCCTTATGGGACCAAACTGCTGAGGTCATCGGTCCCTAAAGCCTATACACTACTTAATCTAACTTAAAACTAACTTACACTATGGACAACACACACACACCCATGCCCGAGGGAGGTCTCGAACCTCCGACGGGGGGAGCCCGACGGACCGTGACAAGGCGCCCAAGACCACGCGGCTACCCATTGCGACCGTGACATTGTTTCCCACACATTTCTTTTCCCGCCGATTCTGTAAAGAACCTTTTCATCACCCCAATAAATTTACAGCACCCGTATGTAATACCACATCTCAAACGCTTAGATTCAGTTCTATTCTAGATTTCCCACATTCCATGATTCACTTCCTTACAGTAATGCGCTGGTTCGCATACGTACTATACAGGAAATTTCTATTTCAAATTATGGCCTATGTTTGACACTAGGAGATTCCTTTGGCGAGTAGTGCACACTCTGCGTGCTCTAGTCTGGTTCATAGATCTTCTTTGCTTCGTCTGCCACGTGTTATTTTGCTTCCAAAGCAGCATAATTCATCCACTTCGTCTACTGTGTGGCTCTGAACAAATTTTGATGTTAAAATGTATCGTTAATCTCATTTCGGCATTTTTGGTGGTTTACTCCTTGCTCTTAGGTCGGGGTCAGTAGACTATTCACTTCGTACAACAACTCCTTAATTTTTTCAAGTTTTTCACTCTGAATTTTCATCTAATTTCTGCACCATTTTCTAAAAATGTTCTTCCATTGTTTTTCAAATATATAAGTTCGACGGTAAAGGGAAAAAACATCGGCAATACTGAACATGTGGTATCAACTGCCTGTTTTGACTCATGACCTAATCAAAACGGCGAATTTAGAACAGTTCTAAAAATCCAATATGCGTAAAATACACGGAATAACCAGAATTATAGTTATTCTAATGACATTTCCCTCTTTGTCTACGCCAACTCGCAACCAAATTGTCATATTCCAAACTAAGAGACTACAATTTATACTACAAAAATAAAGTAGGAGCAAAATAAATAATTTCAGTGTTGAAAGTTCCATCTCCGTTTGCGCAATAACCACGTCACAAGCCACAGTATCATTGAGTCGTGGATCATCGCAGATGTCTGGTTTTTATAGGCTCAACCGACCCCAGTACAAGATAGGGTGTTGCCGCGTAGTATTATGTACAAAACAACAGACTTGAGTTAGAAGTATACTTACATTACCCTATGTTGCAAGGAATTAATTTACGTCTGTGACTGTAACAATGTAAATTTCCTTAAACGTTCCCCCTCAGTTGAAGGGTAGATCTATTAATAGTAGAGAGACTTAGGTAATGGTTACCCATAAACATTGAAGGTAAATAGTGGCTGCTTGACCCTTAAAAAAACGAAGAATAATAGTGGATAAGTTAATAAATATTCAATAATCACACTGTGTAATATGTGCAACGATTTAAATACTGGGTGTCCATAGAGTCCCTTTACAAATTCAAATGGCTCTGAGCACTATGGGACTTAACATCTGTGGTCGTCAGTCCCCTAGAACTTAGAACTACTTGAACCTAACTAAACTAAGGACATCACACACATCCATTCCCGAGGCAGGATTCGAACCTGCGACCGTAGCGGTCACGCGGTTCCAGACTGTAGCGCCTAGAACCGCACGGCCACACCGGCCGGCAGTCCCTTTACAACTTCAAAATTTCATTACAACGGCAGTTGTTGAATTATTTTAACAAAATTTCTTTTACTGTAATCACTGTTTACTAAAGTTTTTATATATACTAAAATTCTGTGTTTCAGATACTCTGTTGATCGAAGGAACTTAATCTCTATAAAGTGCCAACTCCTCAAGAGAAGGCACAATGTGGATCCTGGTTTATAGAGACAAAATCGGATGTTCAGACTCAACGAAACTTCAGAACGAGGTATGGAAGAGATCCACCTTCGCGCCGTTCAATCCCTGCATGGCACAAAAAGTTTGTAGAGAGAGGGATAGTGTTGGATAAAGGGAGGAGCGGGCGACCAAGAACATCCGAGGAAAACATCGATGGCGTTTTAAATGTTTTCACTCGTTCACCTACGAAGTCCATCCGCACTGCTGTCAGACAGCTGCAACTATCACGTTCAACTGTGCATAATGTCCTCCAAAAGAACTTACGGTTGTACGCTTACAAAGAACAACTGTTACAGACACTTGAGCCAAATGACAAGCCAAATCGAACAGAGTTTGCACTCAACACGCTGGAACGCCTTTCGGAGGATGAAGCTTTCCTCAAGAGAGTTTGTTTCAGCGACGCGGCAACTTTTCATGAAACAGACACAATGTGAGAAGCTGGGGATCTGAACACTCACATGTGACTAGGGAGCTTCACTGGGATAGTCCAAATGTGAATGTGTGGTGTGGAGTCATGTGCAACCGAATAATTGGTCCATTTTTCTTCAACGAGTCAACAATTACTGCAGATGTTTACCTCGACCTTACGACCGCGTTCGCCATCACTCCCTTGGACTTTTTTTATGGGGGAATATAAAAGATACCATGTATCAAACACAAATACGGGACACTGCTGACTTGAAGCAAAGGATTCGTAATCCCATTGCCACCATTGATGACGCTATGCTACAGCGAACATGGCAAGGAATCGAGTACCGTCTTCATGTGCTTCGTGCAACTAACGGCGCCCATATAGAGGTCTATAAACAGTGTCAAAAAACTTTTATTTCAACAACTGAGGTTTTAATAAAATTTTGAAGTTGTAAAGGGACTTTATGGACACCCTGTATACTTTTAAAAAACTGTCTTTACTCATACTGTATACAGTCGAATCTTTGGCTTTCTCTACTCACCAAACTGTAAAGAACTGTGTGGGAAAGTATGAACGGATGGTGCTGTATCAAATACGGGTATATTTCTTACAAAATGTCAGGAAAGATATCCCTGTGATTATCTGAATAACGTAGCGCATTTAAAGAGGATAGTGCATACCAATATAAATTAATACTTCAGGACATGGGCTACAATACTTCCAAGCTGAAGCACATTGCCACACCTGCCAAAAATGTTTTCGCATTTCACAGGAATCTGTAATTAACAACTGATGTTTAGGGTCTTACAACAAGAATGCAAGATCTGAACTTTGCGCCATTCTGGCTGTCAATCGAGAGGTCCATAATTGTGACATGTCGATACTCGACAGACAGGAGTTAATAAAAATGGAGCGCTTCACGATACAAGAACGTGTCCTTTTTGTTAAATATTATGGTGATGGTTTGGTTGATACGATTCGTATAGTGTATTTTAAGTAAAAATAATGTCCCAAAACCATCAACTGTGAGAAGAATACTCAAAAATTTCGGAAGTACATGTTCAGAAGTTGGTGGAAACACCTGAAGCGTGCTCGTGGTTGTTCAGGAACAAAAATAGCGGCAGTTCGGAGGAGTGTCGTCAAGAGTCCAGTTCGTCATCTGACACAAGAACTGGGCATTTCAACGGTCACTCTCCACCGTATTCTCACTGAAGATTTGCATCCCCGTACTTACAAGATCTGTCTGGCTCAACAGCTTCTTCCAGCAGACCATGCGCAGTGACGAGAGTTCACCAATGAATCACTGACGAACAAGAGCTGAACAGCGATTTCGTGGACATTATTATCTTCAGCGCAAGTCCCGTTTTGCCTTCGATAGCATCGTTAATAATCTGAGCTACCGTATTTTGGACACACATAATCCATTAATGATTCATGAAGACAAAAAAGAAAAAAAAACACGCATCCCCAACGTGTCACTGTTTAGAATTTTGAGCCCATTTTTCTTTCAAATTGACACAGGTGCTCCATTAAAAAATGGCTCTGGGCACTATGGGACTTAACATCGGAGGTCATCAGTCCCTAGAACTTAGAACTACTTAAACCTAACTAACATAAGGACATTACACACGCCCATACCCGAGGTAGGATTCGAACCTGCGACCGTAGCAGTCGCGCGGTTCCGGTCTGAAGCGCCTAGAACCGCTCGGCCACCGCGGCCTGCGATGCATTAACAGTTGATGGCAGACGATATCGTACCATGATAACCCAGTTCTTTGTGCTCAATAAGAAGATATTGCTCTTGAAGAAGCGTAGCAAAGAGCTGCTGTTAAAATGTCCAAGTGGTGTGCATGATGGCGAATAAAGGCACCTGGAGTGTCCCGTTTTGGGATTAGGAAGTGTGAGAAGAAGTCGACAAAGCACTGAAAGAACTCAAGAGGAAACATGCAGTAGACAACATCACTTCAGCATTACTGAGATCTTTGGAAGAACCAGCCAATGCAAAATTGCTCCGCATATTGCCACGGTATATGACACAAGCGAAAGACCCTCAGGTTTCAAGAAGAATGTAATGGTTCCAACTCCAAAGAAGGCAGATGTTGACAGTTGTGAATACTGCCGAACTACCCGTTTAATAATACACGGTTGTAAAATACTGACAAGAATTATTTACAGAAGAATTGAAGAACTGGCAGATACCGACCTTGAGAAGATAAGTTTGGATTCCGGAGCACGTGAAGCAGTAATGACTCTAAGACTTGGCTCAGAAGGTGGGATAAAGAAAGGAGGACCTATTTTTACGGCATTTGTAGATTTGGAGAAAACTTTTGATACTGCAGCCTGGACCATACACTGAAATTTTGAAGGTGGCAGCGATAAAGTACAGGGAGTGAGATGTAATTTAGAACTTATACAAAAACCAGACATCAAGTATAATAGTCAAAGGACAGGAAGGAGAAGCAGTAGTTGAGAAGTGAGACAAGGTGTTACCGTATTACCAATGTTATTCGATCTGTACAGGGAGCAGAAACAAAAACTCTGCGGTTTGCCGGCGACAAAGAAGATGGAGGAGCGGCTGAACTGAATGGATGGTGTCTTGAAAAGAGATAATAAGATAAACATCAACAAAGGTAAAACAAGGGTAGTATATCGTAGTTAAATTAAACCAGAGGAAATTAAATTACGAAAGGAGACATTAAAAGTAAAAGAAGAAGTTTACAATTTGGGCAGTGAAAAGACTGATGATGGGCCGAAGTAGAAAGGACATAAAATGCAGACTGGCAATAGCAATCTAATATCCATTTGAGTGTTGGGAAGTCCCTTCTGATGGTATTTGTATGGAGTGTAGAATTGTATGGAAGTGAAACGTGGCGTGGTGCTGTAGAAGAATATTGAAGATTTAACTGGCAGATCGAATAACAGGTGCGGAGTCGCGTAACTGAATTGGGGAAAAAAAGAAAATTATGGCACAAGCTGACTAAAAGAAGGGATGTGTTGACAGAACACATCCTAACGCATAAAGAAATTAACAGCTTTATAATGGAATGAAGTGTAGGGAGTAAAAATTGTAGAGGGATACCGAGGGATGAGTTCATGTTCGGATTTTTACGGCCGTGTCTGTCCAAGTACACTGTCGGAATAAAAATGGTACACACTTTTAGAGATTTCCAGCTCACTCAAGTTTTATTGACGCAACAGTATATTTGGAGTACAGATCAATAGCAAAAGCGATTTTGAGGTACCATCAGGATGAAACAAGTACATGGCGGCAATTCAGGAATTGGGATCCAGTCGATCGTGCAGATGGCGAATTCCGTCCTGGGATACATTATGCCACGCGTGCTCGACCTGTTCACAAAGTTCTGTAAGAATTGTTGGCTGAAGAGTCACACGAGTCATTCTCGGCCCACCATATCTCCCACAAGCTCATTTGGAGACAAGTCCGGAGATCGTGCTGGCCAGGCAAGATGCTTCGCGTCTTGCAGAGGACGTTGAGTTTCATGGGTAGTGTGTGGGCGAGCATTATCTTCCTGTTGCAAGAATGGCCAAATAACGGGTCCAACAATATTCTGCACCTACCGAGCGCTGGTTAAAGTCTACTCCAGAAACACTAAAAGTGAACGAGAGTTGTAGGTTATCGCAACCCAGACCATAAGAACTGGGATGGGGCCAGTGTGTCCTGAATGAATTCACTCTAATAGACAGGGCTCACCAGGTTTACGTCGTACGGGGAAACGACCACCACTTGCGTGCAGGCAGAGTTTACTTTCATCGCTGAAGACCACAGCGCGCCATTCCACCTCCAAAGTGATCCTCCGGCGGCACCAGTCGATCCGTGCAACTCGATGCTGCAGCGTGAGTGGAAGACGCGCTAGAGGTGTGCGTGCCCGTAGTCCCACTGCTAGTAACTGGTTCATTCCAGTACGTGTTGACACGTCTGGGCTCACGAACCCTCTCATCTGTGCTGTTGTAGCTGCAAGATCTGCCACTGCTGCGTTTACAATACGACTCTGGCGAGCGGCTGTGCTGCGTGAACGTCGAGAACCACCTCTAGGCGCGTAAAAACGTTCACGTGACCACTGACACCAACATCGTTATACAACGGACGAAACACGTCCAATTTGTGTGGAAACTCCCTGAAAGGATCATCCCGCTACTTTGAAGGCCAACAATTTGACCCCTTTCAAACACGTCAGTTGGGTGTAGGAGGCACGAGTGCTTGCTTCACACGTCTGCACCACACTGAGCCTTCTGGTTGTGAGCGTCCCCTTTACAGGGGAGACATAGATGGCGCTCTTGTAGTTGTGCCGCTACGCTACTTTGGAACCATTATCAGCACATTGTAGGTAAGCAGCCTACTCACGCTGTAGTAAATTAACATCAGTTTCCATTGTGTGCCAGCCAGTCTGCTGTAACTAGCTCTGACGTCATAAATCTTGCGCAATACCTTAAAAATCAAGCAAATGACCTAAAACTTTTCTAGCATGTCAGGAATAATACTAAATTAATGTGTGTTAAATATCAGTTCGATAACTTCAGCCATTTTCGAAATTTGGACGTTTTTCTGAAAAAATCATTGGCGCAACAGAAAAGAGCTAGAGACTTCAAAATTTATATTTAGATTCATCTTTCATAATGATTTAATAAAAACAGTACTTTGGATTTCACAAATTAAGATTTTAGTGGAAATTCATGATTTTCTGGTTTTCATCTCAAAACTGAAGGAAGCAAGATAGATTAAGTAGGCTAATAAATACGGCTAGGATGTTTAGATTTAAATAGGTTGGAGGTCCGCTATGACTATGAAGATGTGAAAAGTTTCTTTTGAATACCTATAAAATTATAGCGATAGCGGATCTCAAAAAGGCCAGTTCAGAGCTCATCTACTGCGTGCAGTGTAATTAAATTAATTCTCTCGCCCAAAATATTTAACTTAGCCACGTCAAAATTTTATTATCAATACTTACCTGCGTGCTGAATGCACGTTTAAATTAAGAGCTTCATCGGCCATCAGCAAAAGAAGCTATAAATTATTATGTAACTTGAAGTGGTGCGTTACTAGTCCAGCGGCTAGTCGGGAGAGCCGATTTGATTAGGCGTTCCCGTAGCCGTCCGCACCGCGGCTTTATATATAAGAACGCTGCGCGAGGAAGTTCTCTCCAGACGCTGAATAACACGCCATCTGTGTCGGGAGTCGCGTCGCATCGGTATCACTGCTACAAACAGCCTCCGGTGCCGTATTAAGTTACTAGAGATACGCGGAACCATGAAATCATTTCAAGTGAAGGGTTAATTCTGGGATGATTTTCATTATCTAGCTTCAGTTTGCGTATTGTCGTATTTTCACGTGCCGTCGCGGTACAGACATTCTACCAAATATTTAGCGTGGCGTTTGATGAAATATTTTCATCAAATTATGGCGAGCATTCATTTTAACATTTAATTCGGACATTTATAGTTGCATCAGCGCATTAGACTCTGAACTGCTCTGTTAGTTAGGTTGGAGGGATACTTGTGTTTTTTATCAGTGAATTTCAGAATATACTCAACTATTTTGGAAAATCGTTTTTGATTAGAAATCCGGGACAATTCCTAATTCCTCAGAGCTATAAGCTGCAGCTATAATGGTATTCTCAGATGAAGTGGGCACTAGGAACTCTAATTACAGGCTTCACGTTTGTTAAATCACTTTCTGGGTGCTAAAAAGTAAATAGAGAGCCAGTGTTGAGAACGGCGAAAGACAGCATTAACAACATTCTAAAAGCCTGAAACTGATTCAACATGCAAGCATTTATACAGCAATTAGATTTTTTACAAACTTATTCGCCGCCCCACAACATCTACTACGAGGTGCGACAATAAAGTAATGAGCCTGATTTTCTTTGCAAAAACGTAAAGGCTTGCAGGCTTGCGTAGGCACAATATCTTTGACCTCGGTCTATAAGCTGCTTCTAGTTCAAGCGGCACATCGATACAACTGTTCAGTCGTGAGTTTTGCTGTAATAGGTTAACACGTGTTTGTGTCTCTCATCACGCAAATGGAACCGCATAATATTGCGCAACGGTATGCCATTTCTTTTAGCGTTAAATTGGATGAAAACGCGACGACAACTTACGGTAAGCTTCAGAAGGCTTTTGGAGAGGAGGTTATGTCAACAGCTCAAGTTTTTTGTTTGCATAAAATGTTTAGCGAGGGGAGAACGAATGTTGAGGATGAAGACCGCAGTGGACGACCATCAACCTCACGGACGGATGTCAACTTGGCCAGGGTGCGTGAACTCGTACGATCTGATCGAAGATTATCCGTGAAAATGATTGCAGATGAACTGAACATCAATCGAGAAACGGTTCGTCTAATAATAACTGAAGATCGTGGTATGAGAAAGATTTGTGCAAAAATGGTCCCCAAAAATCTCACACCACAACAGCGAGAAACAGGGTAAAATGTGGCAGCCGATCTGTTAGAGCAAACGGAAATCAATCCAGAATTGTTGAGCCGTTCAGTACAATCCAGAGACAAAACGCCAAAGTTCGCAATGGCGCTCAAAGGGATCACCCACCCAGACCAAAAAAAGCTCGCATGTCAAAGTCAAAAGTGAAATGTATGCTTGTGTGCTTCTTTGATTCCAAGGGAACTGTTCATAAAGAGTGGGTGCCTCCTAGACAAACAGTTAACCAATATACCTACAAAGAAATTTTAGAAAGACTTCGTAAAAGAGTTCTTCGTGTCCGTGCCAACATTGCTGATAACTGGATTCTGCGCCGCGATAATGCGCCATTTTCAGACAACACAAGATGTCTAAAAAGCTGTGACGAGGGTCTTGGAGGATGTTACTGAAGATGAGTTCCAGAAATGTTACCATCAACGGCAGAAGCACTGGAAAAACTGTGTGCAATCGGAATGGAACTACTTTGAAGGAGACAACACTAAAGTTGACAAAAACGGTAAGCAACATTTTTTTCACATCAGTCTCATTATTTTACTGTCGCACATCGTATTCCCCAGGTGACATATGTCGTCATCGGATCAAAATCGACGTCGTCTTTCCAGGTTAACTATTTTTTTCCCCCCCGCAGTGTATATACAAGTCCTGTTCGTTCGATTTTTGATAGGCTTTTCGATCACAACTACGCTACGCGCAGAGCGAGCGAGGGAAAGTAGAACATGAAGATCAGCCGAACCAACCCGCCCCCGCCACACCGCTCTCACGCGTCGCTTCCGCATGACTTGAGAGACAGAAGGGCAAAGGAGAATTATACATGGTCCAGTCACGTTAATGTGACCACTGCCTGTATTGGACATCAACGTGGAATAACCACTCACAGACGGCAGAAGGGCAAAGGAGAATTATACATGGTCCAGTCACGTTAATGTGACCACTGCCTGTATTGGACATCAACGTGGAATAACCACTCACAGACGGCAGGCGGTAAGACTAGCAGTGGAGGGTATACGAAGCATGTCAGGGGAACGCGGAAAACAGTGCAGTCGTTGTCGTAATGCGGAAACGCATCGATTTATCTGACGTCCATTGGCCTTCGGGCCATGGGTGGTAGCATTTCCGAAACCAATACGTTTCTAAGCTGTTCGCGTGCCGCTGTGGTTGAAGGATACCACGCAGGACAGAATGGCACTATCCAAAAACCGGCACCGAGGCAACTGTGGTGCATCGCGGGCCATAAATGACAGGGGTGAACTGTGGTGTCACCGCCAGACACCACACTTGCTAGGTGGTAGCCTTTAAATCGGCCGCGGTCCATTAGTATACGTCGGACCCGCGTGTCGCCACTGTCAGCGATTGCAGACCGAGCGCCGCCACACGGCAGGTCTAGAGAGACGTCCTAGCACTCGCCCCAGTTGTACAGCAGACTTTGCTAGCGATGCTACACTGACAAATACGCTCTCATTTGCCGAGACGATAGTTAGCATAGCCTTCAGCTACGTCATTTGCAACGTCCTAGCAAGGCGTCATTACCAGTTTATACTGAGATTGTAAAACATGTACCGTCAAGAGCGATGTACACCAATTATGGATTAAAGTTAAGTATTCCAAGATCTTCGTACTTTATTTGCAATTATCAAGACACTGTCCTGTTCCAGACCTCACGCCAGTGTGCGTGAGCTTAAACGCGTGCCTTTCGGCTACCTCCGAGTGGCTTGGCTGTCTTACCAAGTTGAGTTGAGTATGGGCAAACAGGCATGCACCTGTTGAGGGACTGGCTGCCCAAACGAACAAAGGGGTTAACAACAACGACTCCTCAACGCCGTTCAACGAACGTAGCTACGAAAGGGCCCCAGCAGCAGGCGCCTGGTTCACGCATTCGTGCAGAGTACTGTTCATCGGCGACGAAAGTTGAAATCTGCACACCAATACCGTAACTGAACAAATTGACTTCTCAGATGAATCACGTTTTTTGGTCCATCACAGAAATGGTCACTGGCATGAAACGTCTGAAAGTAAACTCCCTGCAACAATCATCAGAAGGGTCCAGGATTTAGGAGGGAGCGTTATGGTCTGGGGAGTGTTTTCATGGCATTCCTGGGTTATCTCGTCATTCTGCAAAGCACAATGGATTGACCCAAGTATGCATCTATCCTTGAGGATAATGTCCTCCACTACACGCAGTGAGCCATGCACGACTCGTTATCATGCCGTTGATTGCTTGACATCTTGACTTTGCGGTACTGCTGTCTCATTTCTTATTCGATTTACTGGCGTCACTAAGTTGCTGACTTGCCTGTCCGTGAGTGGCAGCAGCAGAGCTTATCGATACGAGCAGTGTCGTACTATCTCTGGAGCAACCGCTAGTATTTCCGTGTCATCGCATGTCGGGGAGTTGAGTCGGGACGGAGCAGCAGTGAGGTCCAGACTCGCTCGACCGTTGCCGACACACTTGACTTGAGAGGGGACTACCTTGGTTGGTCGCTCGGTCGGTCGCCTCATCGGGCAACGTGTATTTGGTTGCCGACCATTTCTGGGTTCTCCGTGTGTGTCGATTTGTGATTGGTCCTTGTTGTTTCACAGTGACTGGTTTTAGTATTGTTCGGATTGTGAGGCACTAGCTGCGAGAGCTATAAAGTTCGTTGCCCACCGAACCTGGACACTGAAGTTGAGTGATCAAGTAACCTGTTATAAAACCTCAGCTGCTGTGATATCTCTTCATTCGTTGTCGGTTGTTGCTTCCTGGGCCGTTCTGGCTAGCAGCAACGTATGGTGTGTTGGAGTCAGCGAAATTTTGCAGCCCTCTTCCTGTGTGGTCTTTAACTATTAAATTGGTTGTTACTTATCAGTGAAGTGCTCCAGCGGTATCTTCTACCTTGTGGCCGTAAACACCCCAGTTACCTGCTCTGTTCGTTAGCGTAGTTTTCCGGCAGTGTGTTTTTCCTCACTGTGTTGATGCTGTCCGACATGGCGTGTAGTTCGACAGCCTTTTAGCTGTTTGTTCGTAGTTTTTTGTTGAGAGTGGTTATTGTGCCTTGGCTGTTCACAGACGCCGATTCTGAAGACATAGTGCGGCTGGTATCTTCGTCCTTGGCTGATATTGGTCGGGCGGAAGCGAATTGATTATGTTCTTGGTCGATTCTTCAGCTGTCCCTGGGTCGGGTTGCCAACCGATTATTTAGCCTTACTCTTAGCTGCCTGTCTCACCTCACCTTAAATTAGAGCTACCTCCTCAGGCAGACCAATTGAACACTTCTGAGCACCACGGTTCTGTTGGTTTTAGATTTTGATTTTCATTTTAGTCTGATGTACTGTGCAAGGTTTTCAGCCATCTATTAATTTAATTGTTTTTATTTTAAGATAAGGCCTTCAGCTGACTTAAGGTTTGGAGATTGATTTGTTTAATAACTAAAATTTTGAAAGTTTGTTCTATCTGAAATTCTTGTTATCCAGGCCCTAAGTCCTGAGTTGTTTAATGTCCAGTGCGTGGCCTTCAGCCGAGTATTTATGTGAAATATTTTTTTTAAGTAAGGCCTTCAGCCATGTGTATTCTTTACAGCAATTTTTATAACTTGTGTTTGGGCCTTCAGCCATTCTTGTTTTCGGTGTGGTTTTAGGCCTTCAGCCCAGGAGGCATCACAAGTTTTCTTAACTAGGCCTTCAGCCGTATTGTTTTAATTTGATCCTTTTAAGGCAATGTGTAATTAAGTGGTTCTTAGCAAAATAAAAGTCTATGTGTTTTGTGCAACTAACAGTAACTGATTATGGGCCCCCTCCACAACCATAACCTGATCCGCTCTATCCTGCGACATCAGATTTCACGCAATTTGTTTTTCGTCGTCACAATGGTATCCACCAGCAGGGCAATGCAAAATGTCACACAACTCGCAGTGCACATGCGTGGATCAAAGAGCACCAGGATGAGTTTACCGTATCCCCTGGCGATCAGACTCCTCGGATTTAAACGCAGTCAAGAATCTGTGGGACCAACTAGATCGGGCTGTTCGCGCTGTTGATCCTCAAACATCCCTGCAGATACCTTCAAACTCACTGACGCTTTTTCTACATGTCTCGCAGCGGTCCGCGCTGCAGAGGGTGGTTATATCCAGGCTTTTGACAGCTGGTGAGAGTAATGTGGCTGGGCAGTGTACTAATCTGCGCTGCACCTTCGCTAGGTTTTATCAGTGAGCGGCGTAACTGAAAGACTGGACAAAACTTTTGTCCAATCTAAGTTCCTCGGAATTTTAAGGTGACTATCGCAGACACTTCAAAATCAGGTGGAAGACTTTCGGGGAAAGATGAATAATATGCACACAATTACCGAAGACTACTTAAAATGTGAATCCAATTAACGCACTTTGAGTGATGACATCAGCTCATGTTGCTATGGGGGTAACAAACAGCAGAAACTACAGATATTTTGTTTAGAAGGAAACAAAGCTGGACGACAATCTCTCTGGTCAGTCACAAGTTTTTACGAAACTAATGAAAAAAACATGTGACTGAAATGCACAAAGTTACTGAATATCTGTTCGTTTATCGTCCCAGAAGAATTGATAACTTTATTTTATTTAATAAAGAACTTTTAGTTTATTTTGACATAAGATTATCTTAGTGAGAACACTGAGCAACAAGAAGACTGACAACTTAGTTGCAATCATAAGTTCCAAATAACAAGGCTGTTTAGTGATTGTTTTTAAGATAAATCTCACAAAAAACTGACTAATTGATTGTTAACAAACAAGTGAAGGTACCAAATTGATTATTTCGATTTGAAATACGTTGTCCAGCTTTTGGGACTAAAAGACCGCTTTTTTACTTTCGGATCTGGCAATCCTAATTGCGCGGTAGTTACGCAGAGATGAAGAGATTTTTGCGGGAGAGACAGTCTTCGGAATGAAGACCACAACGAAATCGGCCGCCACGATCAACAGATTTAACACTTATGCGCTTCTTTCTGTGGGTTTTTTCAGAAGTCTCAGATTTTCGCGACCATGCCCACGACCACACACGCACTAAAGGCCGAAACTGAAAACCGTATCAACGGAACACCAATGTCTACTCCTCGATAAACTATGGTATCTCCAACCTGTCCAGGAAATTCCTCATTTATTGTTATATAATCTATAATAGATCTATATCCTCTTGCTGACCAAGAAAATTTGTGTATGTTTTTCTCCCTAAATAAAGTATTGATAATTTATAAATAATTAAAGGTAGAAAAATCGCTGAGTGTTTTCGGTTTTCATTACATACGTTTTCTCCAAATGGGACAACTGTTTTTCGAATTGGTATATTTCCAATTCTAAAACTGAGATCTCCCATAGGTAAAATCCGATTATTACTGTAACTGTTTAAGATCACTTGTAATTGTTTGATAAAGCCCTTGAACTGGCGAATTTTTCCTTCTTCTGGGGCTTAAGTTCCTATTATTCGTAGGATTCCTCTTGGACCTTTAACTCCTGCTAGTACAGTTGCGTTCATTTACATATTCATAGTCTAGTATTTTATCTTCCTATCTTCTGTGAATATAGATGGGAACACCTTTACTGGCTCTTTGTTCCTGATTTATTCCGCTGTAGAGCCTAATATAATAATCACCATAGAGTTCCAAATGTTTTCTTCTTTGTTTGCGTAACTAGTACGAAATCTATTTCCTTTTCTTTCGAAGGCTATCTAATTCTACTTCCTTACGAACAGTTCCCCTACCGTTAGTAGTGGCAAGTCTCCAAGCTTCATCATCCCATTTTCTCTTGTACTCATTTCTTGCCAATGTCGTATCCCGGTACTCCGTCCTATTTCCGAGGTCAGCCTGAGTACTGCAAGCATGTTTATTAAGTCCCTCAATGGAGTAATTGCCTATCGCTGGTAAGACGGGTGATGGGACTACCATCTCTGAGCTTTACCAAATGGCTCTGAGCACTATGGGACGTAACATCTCAGGTCATCAGTCCCCTAGAACTTAGAACATCACACACATCCGTGCCCGAGGCAGGATTCGAACCTGCGACCATAGCGGTCGCGCGGTTCCAGACTGAAGCGCCTAGAACCGCTCGGCCACCAGAGGACGGCGAGCTTTATCAGTCAAAGCTCCAAACTCACATATGTGAGAGTATGATACAGAATTACCTCTTTACTCGTCGTTACGGTTACTTCAACATTCGGTCGTCAGAGCGTCGTCTGCTTGGCGGGGTACACCACTGGCACATCAGGTTGATAGCTGGATGAGATATGCTGTAATTCGCGTTATCATCCCATTGGTATCGAAAAAGAAATGAAGATATAAGGGAAGATTTAGGAATATATGAGATAAAAGAAAGAAATAGGTAAATAGAAGAAAATGGAAGGAACATGTAGACCGTCTGGGTGGAGAAAGATTCCTGGCAAATGCCCTAAATTATAAATGCAATGGAAGGAGGACTGTAGGAAGACAATAGAAGAGGCAATCTGTCCCATGCATGCAGTGAAGAATAATAATGAAACACCACGTCATTCATGCAAAACTATTACAGAAAATTTCGGCAGATGAGTGCGCTTCTGCCACGCAAGGTGTGGCGGCCAGTTACCAGATGTTTTGTTTAATACGTATCTTAAATGTCTACATTGCAAATCAATAAACATTACAATTCTTTGTCACAGAAAAACATCTTTTATCTACAATTAAGATCTTGCGCTCTTATTGTGACATGTGACAGGCACGTGATGATGACAGAATTCAGCCGAAATCGCGACGTGCCAATAACAATTGGAAAATAGGCGCTACCGTATCTGGAAAAGCGTTATTTTATAATGTGACTCACTCACCGGCCTGAGCCTAGGCACGATGATGCGTAGCAGGTGCGGCAGCGTGTCCAAGAGCAGCGTGTCCGCCTTGTAGTGGGCGCGCACCTTCACGTCCATGCCGCGCATCATCTCGGACACCAGCTGACGCGTCCTCGCCTCCTTCACGGACGCCTGCAATCAAAACATGGCGGCGTTTCTGAAACCAACAAACACTACGACGTTTCCGTCAGAAATGACACGTTCAAATTCCCCACAGAGACTGCCTTCAGCACAAGCAAGCCAGCCTGATAAAAGTCGCACACGCCAGTGTAGCGTTGGGGGCCAGTGGCTAGGATAAAGCCGTCGGCACATGACAGCGCTTTCGAACGTCGACCTCAAGCGTTACGAGTTCAACGTGCTGCTGAAAGCTCAAGAACGATGCAACTTTTGCGTATGACGTGTCCTCAACGTGGTATACGCGACTGCAGCGCGATCCAGCCGTAGTTGTCGGCTGTATCTGCCCGCACATCACACTGTTTACAAACTGGACTGGCGTAAAATTCCTACGTTTCTTCAATTAAAACACACGTTTGCTCCCTCGCCCATACGCTAGTCATGTTGTTCTACCTGTGGTACACATAAAAAGTTCAATATCTATGGGCAAGTCATAAGACAAAAGAAAAGTACCATGTCCAGTCAACAAGGACATCGGCTTATAAAAGGTAAATTACAAATCCTTCGATACAAATTCACAATGGTTTTCCATATACCATAAAAATTATTTCATCATTCTCACTTTTCTGCAAAATCCTAAGGTCAAACTTTCTTGTTCCTATACAGCAACAAAATCCTTAGAACATGCGAAATGTGTTGTTGTTGTTGTTGTGGTCTTCAGTCCCGAGACTGGTTTGATGCAGCTCTCCATGCTACTCTATCCTGTGCAAGCTTATTCATCTAATATTAAAATTAAAACAAGAAAGTGCTAAATTTCTTAACTGCAAGAACTGCAAGCTGCCTTGTAGATTACGCCAATCAAACAAACTCACTCCACGGAAAGAGCGCACTTACATTTACATCACATCGAATATTATCGAACATCGTTTCAATAAACTAATAAGAAAGTATCCCAACGTATTAGAAAACGCGAATGCTAGTAAAAAAATATTACGATCCAGGGAGACGCGAACCAGTAACACAACACCCGATACCTTAAAATTCTGCAACTCTACACATCTCGCTATACCGACCACAGCGTTAAACGACCATACTTTGCGTATTACCGTTTTCTGAAAGCTTTAATCGTAAATATGTAGTTAACTGACATTTAACTATAATAAACTGAACCAAGAACCGATGTCTTATGGATTCTCTGTATGCCGTTTCATAATACGCAAGTTACAATAACTCTGAACCACCAATATGAAATTTCCCGTAAGTTTCTTACAACAAACCATACAATTAACGGCAGATTTTCGAAAGATCCGCTATTAGCCCATATTTAGAAACGGCATATATACATATGGGCGTCAACTGAAAGCCAATACGGCGTCTCGCGGCTCTGTACTGAAGAGAGGTGGCCTGCATGTGACGTAAGCGGCGTTCTTCAATAGCACTGGTTAACGTTCAAACGCACGTTCCGAATACGTCATGCTACACACTGCTCTGTTTGTTCAGGAGGACTCCCCAAAGTGCGTTTTCCACGACATGGCGTCAGAAACTCGGCACATCTTACGTTCGAATGCACGGTAAGCGTGCCGACGGCTTATCTACGTTTGGAGAAGCAAGCGTATGCAGCAGCCTCCGAACAGCTAAACACATGAATATAATATTTAAAAACGTTCACAATTTAGAAATCCAAAACTCATGGAAAGTTGCAGGAACCATAAAAAGACGCCACAGTGATGTACAGGGTGATTCTGTGATGATGATACTAACTTTCAGGGGTGACGGAGAGGGTAAATGTATCAATCTGAGGTTGGGGTTCCTGGTCGGGAAACGACTGAGTCGAAAGTTACCTGCGTAAATCGTTCTGATACCTGTGACAGCGAAATACACATACCGGTACTATTCTTGCTGACAAGGGGAGGGGCTGACATGTGAGTCACTCATTTTGATCAAGTTTTGCAAAGACTATCTATATTGAAAATATAGATACTCGTGTATCGGTTTTTTGCTGCACACTAACTAGTTTTTGAAAAAATCGAGATCAGGGTTGATGACACAAAGTCCTATTTTCAATGCTATGCATCGAAAGATCGTCTAAAAACCAATATTTTTTATTAATATAATATGGGGTCCAAAGTAAATAACGTTCCAGTATCCCATAATATTCTGATAATCAGAATACTTTCCTTTGCCCTTTTTTAAAAAATAAAACATCGGAAGGTGTGATTAATAATCAAGTAAGTATACATAATGGATTGACAGTTATTTTCACCACGATACATAGTAAAAAATACACCCAAAGCCAATTACTGCCTAATCCCAACTCACCGTCTACTCGTCAGTGTTCTTGCGATCAGTGGGGTCAAACTTAAACACAGAAATAGGCAAAATATAAATGTTTCTCGGACAAAGCGCAACACGCGAATAAAATCCCACCGCACTGACCTGTTTTCCGGTACGTTGTTCCTTGAAAACATATCTGATTCACGTTGTTTAAAACAGATGTATCATATATCAGTTTGGATGTGTACAAAGCATACAAAAGCTTACCTTGAAAGACAGGCGCTGACAACCGGTCATGGACCAATGTGTGAATTTTGATAGCATCCAACCTATCTTCTAATTCTCTGATGTACTACGGTGTTGCATGATTTTTAACTCGTGCGAGGAAATTCTTTACCTACCGGAAAAAAACAATGTGACGCGGTTGATAAAGAGAGGCAAATTTCGGTGGTATCACTTTCACGGTGCAGGTCGGTTGAGTATTATTATCTACGAAAGGTCTATCGTAGCGAGTCATGTACCACGACGGAAACAACTGTGAGTACATTATACACACTTATTTGATTATTAATCACACTTCCCGATGTTTTACTTAAAAAAGGCAAAGAAAGGTATTCCCGATACCAAAATATTAGCAGATAAACCGAAAAAATACCAAATGAAAAAAGCTACCACCAAGAATCTAACACGGACCAGCAGTTTCGTAGCCGACCTCGCTCTACTATAAACGTAGATTGATGAGTAGCTACAGCGTATAAACACGAAAAGTCAATAACTTTAACATTATTAACTTTGCATCCAATATTTTTTTTAAAATTGTTTCTTTTTAGACGACCTTTCGACGCAAAACATTGAAATACGATTTTCTGTCATCAACTTTAATCTTGATTTTTTTTTTTCAAACACTAGGAAGTGTCTAGCAAAAAGCCAAAACACGTGTCTCTTTATTTTCAATATAGATCTTCCTTGAAAAACTTGATAAAAATCGGTGACCCACATGAAAGACATTCTTCTTGTGACGTTGAAGCGTAGGGAACATTCATAGGCGGTAGTATGGACCAAAAAATAAAAAGTAAAGTAAACATGGGCTCTAAAATGCATATCTTAAGACCTACGAGCACTTGGTCATCTTTGTTACTGTGAAACATACTCTTCTACCGAATTTTTGTTTTCGTCTTGGCACATACCAGCACTCTTTAAGTTGCCTCCCTAAAGTCTTAGCAACAAAAGCACCGGTACATGTAGTATTCCACTGTCAGAAGTATCAGAACGATTTTCGCTGAGGGTTTCCGTCGGTCGTTTTCAAACCAGGGTCCCTCACTACAAACTTATGCTTTATCCTTCCCCATCAAGTTTGTGACCTCATCACTGAATCACACTGTATAAATTTGTAATGAATACAATTTAGTAATAAATTGGGCTCGTATTGTGAAACCAACCACCCAAGAGAATTTACAAAGATCCAAGAAGTTTAATTCCTAGATTTAACGATACCAGTCGAGGGAGTAGAGAGTTACTAAGCTAACTTTGAGTGTATCTTATGAGGATGCCGTTTTACGTTAACCACATTAGGGTAATATAAACCTGCTTCTGTTTTAATCGCGTATGTTTCATCACATTTTAAGCTCGTCTTTCCTATATACGAATTATCCCAGTGGGAATGATCAATATTCAGGTATGTGGCAGTAATGATCATTCGGGAAAAACCTAGTAAACATGAGCTCTAAAGTGCATACCTTAAAAAGCATGAGCACTACATCTCTGATACTGCGAAACAAATCTCTTCTATTGAACAAGTGCTCACAGCTCTTGAGGTATGGATTTTAGAGCCAAAGTTTTTTTTTCAAATGGTCATTCCTGCCACATCCCTGAATACTGACCATTGCTCCTGGGACACATTGTATATAAAATTAGTACCTTTTCATTATTGTATATTTTGTTGTCTACTAGATGTACATCGTCTATCTGTTGTATTTGATTTCCCTTCTCCTGACGTATCTGAAGATGATCAGTATGACGCGAAATCGATAGTCTGATGATAATTTGTGATATTAAAACAAGTAAGTCATTGTTCTTTTAGGACTACTTCCATTTAAATGGAAATGAACGTATGGCATCATCGGCCGGGTGGCACCATTCGGGTAAGTTCGGCAGCCAAGTTCAAGTCTTATTTCATTTGACGCCACATTGGGCGACTTGTGCACCGGTGATCCTGGCCGGGAATCGAACCCGGGCCCTTTTGCATCGGAGACAAGCACGTTTCCAACGAGCTAAGCAGGCGGACCTATTTCCATTCACTGTTATTCGAAAAGAGTTGTTAAAATCGCAGAGAAAATCTAGACTGTTTCAGTGACGCAAGTAACCGCGTGGTTAACGAAAGAGCCTGTTCACCATGGACTGGCGATCGTTTCTTAAAACCGGCACAGTCTGCGTCAGTAGGTCTGTATTACACGACTAAACCGCACTATACTCCCACTTCTCTGTATTCGCTGCGGTATTGCACTTTGAATTCATTTCATTCAGGTGCGACAATTGAGGGATTTGTGTTTGTACTCCTCTATTTCAACCGCTATAGTAAAATAATTTTTTATTGATTACAATTTATTTTACATACACCTGAAAAACGAACTGTCAAAAATTTTCTTCCGTTATGATCAATAACTAACCACTAATACACTTTGAAGCATAAACGTTCCACCAGACACAAATTATGTAAAAGCCAGCAGAATTGCCTAGTATGTAGTAATGTCTCAAAACAGTCTCTGCGATGATAAGAAAACACATTTAGTTACTTCAGAGGTTCTTGGAACATAGCTGATGATTTAACCCGATTTTTATGGAACTGATGCACTGCGTCAGCTATGAACACGAGCTTGATCGCTCACAGAAAACGATACGTGCGTACGACACATTTAACTTAAAGTCCCTTTCGGGGAAGTTTGACGCCTGGTGCAAGTCTGTTTATTTGACGCCACTTCGGCAATCTGCGCATCGATGATGATGACATAATGAAGATGACAACACAAACCATCTGGAACGCAGAGACTCCTCGACTGGCGGGGAACAGAACCCGAGGTCCCGCGATCGACAATTAGCAACGCTAAACACTAGGACATTAGTTGCTGACGATCGCTCACAACCTTCTGTACGTCTACCCGACGGTCCACTGTAATTTTTTTTCCAAATTCTGAAAGCTTCTCGCTAAATGGTAGCACTAGACAGGTATAGGAGACCGTCGTCTTAACGCTCAAAACTCCTCATTACTCTAGTGGCACACAGTAATGTAGTCCACCAACCAAGAGAGTGCTGAAACCGACAACTTATCCAAAATTTAAGTAACATTTCTTCAGTTAAAATTATTGTGATATCACTGAAATCGGCAGGTAGAGTTGTAACTTAACACAAAATGATCAATAATACGCTTGTATTCATTCAGCTAAGATATTTTAATTTACAGTATTTCGTTAAAAAAAAAAAAAAAGGTTCAAATTGGTCTGAGCACTATGGGAATCAACATCTGAGGTCATCAGTCCCCTAGAACTTAGAACTACTTAAACCTAACTAACCTGAGGACATCACACACATCCAGGCCCGAGGCAGGATTCGAACCTGCGACCGTAGCGGTCGCGTGGTTCCAGACTGAAGCGCTTAGAACCTCTCGGTCACACCGGCCGGCTACAGTATTTCAGACAGTGGTATTACGATATGACACGCCCAGTTATTCAGTTTGTCGTTGAGACACTAAAGCCCTCTCTCCATTACAACAGTTATCTCTAGTTTATTTAAAATTTGAAAAAGCAAATCACAGAAGACAGGAAGAGTGTAACTAACAAGGGACAAATGTGCATACAAAAAATCATATAAATCGTAAGTATGTAAGCAGACTTTCTCGACAACTAGCAATGCATACTTTTTATCGGGAAATCAGCCGAGCGGCGTTTCGACAGGTTTTTTACTCGTCAACTTCTGCGTATTTTCGCCAGAAGATGATAAGCAAAAACTTGCTGAAATGTCGCCCGGAACGGTATTATTGGTCGACTTATTTCCCTAGAAGAATTCATCAGCATAAAACCTAAGGGTCACGAAGTCAGATTTGTATGCATTCAATTACGTATTAGGGACAAAGTGTGGAAGTCGGATCGCTGGCCGTATAAAGCCCTAAAGAGCCTTCTCCTGTAAGTGCTAAAGGCACCACAGTGACATTTTGGTGAAGCAGCGTTTCCCTACCAGTACAATGAGACAGGCAACTCTGTCGTAGTTTGTTCTTATCCTGTTGAGAGTGGTCTGTATTCTACAGTGTGAGTCAAAACTTCGAGGTTCCACAGTGACACAGAGAAACGTATGCAGGGTGGTCAAAACAAGAAATAACTGTTAAGGAAAAAATTCGAAATGTTGCGCCGTTTCCGAGTTAATTAGCATTGAAATTCGCCAATCAGGCTGTTGCTCGAGCAATTCAAGCGGACCGCCAGATAAAATTACAGCAGTGTCCGTTGTTCTCGCGGCGTGGATGTTAGCGCACGACAGTGCTCAGCGTTTGGCTCGAGTTCGATCCTTACTACCGTTTCACGTCCAATTTCTGTTTCGCAACCTTGTTTTTTTTAGGAAACCAAACGTAGAACACATTTGCCGACACTGTCTCTGGTGGGCCGCTCGAATCTGTGCGCGCAACGGCTCGAGTGGCTAACTTCAAATCTAATTAGCTCGGAAACGGCGCAACGCAGATTTTTTTTTTTTTTTTTCTAAACAACTGTTTCTCAGCGCACAATATCCTGCAACATATTTATAAGCTTTACAGACATTTTCTCACCCCCTACATACATTATTACGGAAGCATATACAGGGTGGTCCATTGATCGTCACCGGGCCAAATATCTCCCGAAATAAGCGCAAAAGTAAAAACTAGAAAGAACGAAACTTGTCTAGCTTGAAGGGGAAAACCAGATGGCGCTATGGTTGGCCCGCTAGATGGCGCTGTCTTAGGTCAAACGGATATCAACTGCGTTTTCTTTAAATAGCAACCCCCATTTTTTATTACATATTCCTGTAGTACGTAAAGAAATATGAATGTTTTAGATGGACCACTTTTTTCGCTTTATGATAGATGGCGCTGTAACAGTCGCAAACATATGGCTCTCAATTTTAGACGAACAGTTGGTAACAGGTAGGTTTTTAAATTAAAACACAGAACGTAGGTACGGCTGAAGATTTAATTTCGGTTGTTCCAATGTGATACATGTACTTTTGTGAACTTATCATTTCTGAGAACGCATGCTCTTACTGCGTGATTACCTATAAATACCACATTAAATGCTCAAAATGATGTCCGTCAACCTCAATCCATTTGGCAATACGTGTAACGACATTCCTCTCAACAGCGAGTAGTTCGCCTTCCGTAATGTTCGCACATGCATTGACAACGCGCTGACGCATGTTGCCAGGCGTTGTCGGTGGATCACGATAGCAAATATCTTTCAACTTCCCCACAGAAAGAAGCCGGCCGAAGTGGCCGTGCGGTTAAAGGCGCTGCAGTCTGGAACCGCAAGACCGCTACGGTCGCAGGTTCGAATCCTGCCTCGGGCATGGATGTTTGTGATGTCCTTAGGTTAGTTACGTTTAACTAGTTCTAAATTCTAGGGGACTAATGACCTCAGCAGTTGAGTCCCATAGTGCTCAGAGCCATTTGAGCCCACAGAAAGAAATCCGGGGACGTCAGAAACCGGTGAACGTGCGGGCCATGGTAGGGTGCTTCGACGACCAATCCACCTGTCATGAAACATGCTAGTCAATACCGCTTCAACCGCACGCGAGCTATGTGCCGGACATCTATCATGTTGGAAGTACATCGCCATTCTGTCATGCAGTGAAACATCTTGTAGTAACATCGGAAGAACATTACGTAGGAAATCAGCATACATTTCACCATTTAGATTGCCATCGATAAAATGGGGGCCAATAATCCTTCCTCCCATAATACCGAACCATACATTAACCCGTCAGGGTCGCTGATGTTCTACTTGTCGCAGCCACCGTGGAATTTCCGTTGCCCAATAGTGCATATTATGCCCGTTTACGTTACCGCTGTTGGTGAATGACGCTTCGTCGCTAAATAGAACGCGTGCAAAAAATCTGTCATCGTGCCGGATTTCTCTTGTGCCCAGTGGCAGAACTGTACACGACATTCAAAGTCGTCGCCATGCGATTCCTGGTGCATAGAAATATGAGACAGGTGCAATCGATGTTGATATAGCATTCTCCACACCGACGTTTTTGAGATTCCCGATTCTCGCCCAATTTGTCTGCTACTGATGTGCGGATTAGCCACAACAGCACCTACTTGTGCATCATCATTTGTTGCTGGTCGTGGTTGACGTTTCACGTGTGGCTGAATACTTCCTGTTTCCTTAAATAACGCAACTATCCGGCGCACGGTCCGGACACTTGGATGACGTCGTCCAGGATACCGATCAGCATACATAGCACACGCCTGTTGGCCATTTTCATCACAATAGCCATACACGATATCGACCTTTTCCGCAATTGGTAAACGGTCCATTTTAATACGGGTAATGTATCACGAAGCAAATACCGTCCGCACTGGCGGAATGCCACGTGATACCATGCACTTATACGTTTGTGACTATTATAGCGCCATCTATCAGAAAGCGAAAAACGTGGTCCAACTAAAACATTCATATGTCTTTACGTACTACACGAATATGTAATAAAAAATGCTATTTTAAAAAACGCAGTTGATATCCGTTTGACCTATGACAGCGCCATCTTGCGGGCCAACCATAGCGCCATCAGGTTTCCCCCTTCAAGCTAGACGAGTTTCGTTCTTTGTAGTTTTTGCGTTTGATGCTTATTTCGCGAGATATTTGGCCCGGTCACTATCAGTGGACCACCCTATATATATAACGGTAACAGTCCTCGCCAGTATGCAGGGTGAACCACGTACAGCTTGCACCGCAAATATTGGGAAAATGGGAAGTGCTATTGATGTGCGGTTTTCACAGAATCGAACGTAGTCGTACTGTTAGCCGGTCAACAGAGTGTAATAACAATTAGAAAGTGTATTTTTGTGCGAACATTCACTTTTTTAAATGGAGCAATGTCTATTGACACAACAAACTAAATCAGGGTAAATTAAAATGTCAATGGTGTTTGTTGCAGTATTCTAGTGTGAGTCGTTTACGAGATATCGTATTTTAAAAAGTTCCCACACCGACACTTGTACAATACCTATGGTAGCCCACACTAAAGAACAACAAAAGTGCATACGCTAGTTATGTGGATTCTGACAGCCGGCCGGAGTGGCCGTGCGGTTCTAGGCGCTACAGTCTGGAATCGCGAGACCGCTACGGTCGCCGGTTCGAATCCTGCCTCGGGCATGGATGTGTGTGATGTCCTTAGGTTAGTTAGGTTTAAGTAGTTCTAAGTTCTGATGACCTCAGAAGCTGAGTCCCATAGTGCTCAGTGCCATTTGAGCCTTTTTTTTCTGACAGAAACGATACAATTGACCATCACACAGGTTGCGTTCGAAATGACCACCTGGAGCGGCAATACACGCTTCCAGTCTTGTACGGAACTGCTGCAGACGTTCTAGCATTTCAGTAAAGATGTCTGAGCAAGCTGCAGTAATAAGTAGCTGCATATCATAGTTTATAGTTAGTACGAGTTTCGTATGTCCTTGTAGACAGAGTCTTTCAGCCTCCACCCCCCCCCCCCCCCTCCAAAAAAAAGTCTACAGCCATCAAATCAGGCGAAAGGGCTGGCCAATGTACAACAGGTCTTCTGTGTCCAAACCAACGATTTGGAAACAATTCTTGAAGACATAATGTAGTGATTTGTGCACTATGGGCTGGACAGCCACCATGTTGGTACCACAAGTTCTTCATAGCCTGCAGAGGAATGTCTTCTAGCACCCGTGGAAGATGGCCCGTTAGGAGGCTGAGATAACTGTTCGCATTCAATGTTCCATCTACGAAAAACAGGGCTATAAGCTGATGGTATATCACACCGAACGTTTACAATCCATGGGCGCTGACGTTCCATCTGACGAAGCCAACGGAGATTGTCAACAGATTAGTAGTGCATGTTTCGGCAGATTATATGACCATGATTGGTAAGTAGTTTTATCACTAATCTAAGTTCTAGGGGACTGATGACCACAGAAGTTGAGTCCCACAGTGCTCAGAGCCATTTGAACCATTTTTTTATCACTAGATACGTGATACATCTGGAATATCCGTCTTAATGCCCATGCACAGAAGTTGACACTATTCTCTTAATCGTTTCCACGTTGCTTTCGACTGGGAGAAATGCGATAGGGGTGGAGCCTATGTGGATGGAGAATGCATAGGACATTTCCCTGACTCATGCCACTTCCTCGTGCGACTGCGCGGGAACTAACATGCGGATCAATTGCAACAGCAGCAACAACATTAATTTCCCCCTCTTCTGTAGTCACTTGTTTCCTTCTGTTGCGTTGTCTAGGTGTTACGCTACCACTTTACCACAACTGGTTGAAGAGAGTGATAAACAACTGCCGAAATGGTTGACCTCTACTGGAATATCCGACAGCATGCACAGGAGAAGAACGAAGTGCATTCTTCGTACACTCTCCACACAACATGAGCATTTCGGGTTTTTCACATCGTCCGCTCACAACCTACTGCTCGGATTGTCACAAACTGAATAGTAAGTCGCAGTGCACTCAAGGAACACACCAGCACGCTGTAAGGAAACGTAACAGAATCGTACCAAGCAACTATGCAGGTTGAATGGCACAAACGAGCGTCGGTGTGTAAATTTTTCAAAATACGATAGTTCGTAAACGACTCGCACTAGATTCCCGCAACAAACACCACAGACATTATCATTTAACGTACTTTTAGTTTGTTAATGTCAATAGGCTTTGTTCCATTTTAAAAATGTGTACTTGTACCAAAAAATACTTTCTAAGTATTATTATAATCTGCTGATTGACTAACAATACGAACCCCTCACTACCAGTCCATTCTGCGAAACCACACATCAATAACACTTTCCATTTCCTGGATATCTGCGGTAGACGTTTAAGGTGATTCTCCCTCTATATAGACAAGGACTGTTCTCGCAATTTTTGGCAAGCTCCTGAAGTATTAAAATTGTCAAGACCTAGTTTGGAAGTTTTTAGGTAAAGGGATTCTGTATCTCAGTCTGTCGATATCCACACATGTGAATAGTCTGTGAATTCGAAGCAAACGAATAGTTTCTAGTTTACTGTATTCTCTGAAAACAGCATGGTACTGGCATATTTGGTTCGGGTGAATGTGGCTGAACTAGTAAGTGGGCTTAGACATAATCGATGCAGACAGTATCCGCATGGTGCAGTTCAGTTGTAAGTCGACCTTATTCACATGGCCGTCATTGAGCTAAACTGGCGCACTAACTTCGGCAACAGAGTATACCAGACTCAGGGCTGAAATTCGTAGACTAGAGGCAGCAGTTCCCGACGTGAGGACAGAGTTTTTGCACAGGATTCGAAATGGTCTCCCTTAGATGTTACGCCCAGATTAGAAACGAAATATGATGAAGTTTCATTGCAGGGAAGAATGCCTTTCTCAAAATGTTCTGAAACTCTACGGTTGGAGGCGGAGGGTTTGTTGTTTACGTGGAGCTTTGTCACTTTTTTTTCCTAGGTTCAAGCCTCCTTTCGTAAAAGTTACCCTGCAAGTGTTTAAAACCTTCGAGGATATTTCCTCTGCAGTCCAGTGCCCTTGCGTCGGACGAGTACAGCCCATTCATCGGCGTACTGGATGTTTGATGTCTCTGTGAAGAACCAGGAATCGCAAGACAACTGGAGACGCTAGGCTCCAAGACCGGGAATAGTGAGGAAAGTTAAAATCAGACAAGAATTAATTTTTCAACATCTTGCGCGACATTTTCAATGTGGCAGGTATCACGGCCCGCTGAATTCCGCGACTTCTCACACATATATATATATATAAAGAAAAGAAAAAAAAAACACCCTAACGGTGGCAGCAGTTCAGCAGTTGAAATTTTGCCCCTGTGTCACGACGATACAGAAGCTTTCATATGTGGACCGATGATGGGCGTATAACTATCAGCCCGAGAGAAAAGAGCCAAAAAATTGCTCTGAGCACTATGGGACTTAACAGCTCTGGTCATCAGTCCCCTAGAACTTAGAACTACTTAAACCTAACTAACCTAAGGACATCACACACATCCATGCCCGAGGCAGGATTCGAACCTGCGACCGTAGCAGTCGCGCGGATCCGGACTGCGCGCCTAGAACCGCGAGACCACCGCGGCCGGCAAAAGAGCAAAAGAAGCACTGGATACATACAGATTCACATCCACCGAAGACTGCGAAGACGCAACTATCATCGAGCAAGGTACAGACGAGTGTTTTTTTTTTTTTTTTTTTTTTTTTTTTTTTTTGGGGGCTGCCACAGCTTTTTGTTAACAGATATTGCTCGATAGAGGCAAACCGTCACAGAAGCATTATCAACTAGGTCTCGTGACAAGATTAAAGGACGCTGGCAAGACGAAGCGTAGCGGGAAGCTGACCAAGAGTGTGTTTTTGCTTCACGATAACAACGCAATTCATTCTGCACAAAGCTTTATCTCACTCCTTTATCCTCCTGAGATGGCACCTAGCGATGAAGTAACCTCGGATGAAGTAACCTTCACGTGGCAGGTATTTCCAAAATGAAGTAGAGGTGATTATCGAGGTGAAACGATTCCCGGACAGCCAAACTGCACACTTCTACCACCAATGTCTACGCCAGGTCATCCATCGTTGGGAAAAAACGTGTCGCATTCAACGATGAATATTGGACGAAAGACTAGTATCACCACCCAATTCCACGGTTGCAACTTTATTTTTCAAGGCGATAATTAAAATTTGATGGTTACAATGTCTGTTTATACAATGTATCTTCACTCTCACTGACGATTAAAGCTATTGCTAAATTGACTTCAGCTGTTTGTGACGCACGAAAATAGGTCTCAGGCCGGGACTCGAACCCGAATTTCCCGCTGATCGTGAACGGTCGTCTTAGTGACTTCCGCTACTCGACCACGCCTCGAGGACGGATCCAAACCCCACGTGTCAGGTAGTCACAATCCTTAGGCTCGCACAATTCACGATTTCCGCACAGGGAGACAAATTTTATATCGTTATTTTAGCTCGTCGAGGCACAGATGCATCACTGATGCTAACAATGTCTCTGCTCATGCAGTGTCTGTATCTTCACTGTTTAATGTCCTTCAGACATGTTCACGTCCCGATCTGGCATAAATTTCCGTTTGTCGCAGATAGCTGACATCAATGCATAGTCGCAGAATGCGAATCTACTTCGTAATGTCTACCACAGCGGTTATCGTTAGCAACAGGGACTGTTCCTTCACAGAGGCATGCTGACATTGCCTGTTTCTTCAGAGATGAGTGCCTCTCTGAAGGCATTACAGTGTGAAGATACAGACAATGTACGCATACAGGCATTGTAACCATCAATGGTGAACCCATGTCTCGATAGGCGAAATCGACGTGTCATAGTTGTCTCCCTATGCGGGAATCACGAACCGTGCGAGCATAAGGCTTCGGCCAACGTGATACAAGGAAGTTTGGATCAGTCTCCGAGGCGTGCTCGGATAGCCGAAGTTGTTAAGATTAACGTTCGCGATAAGCTGGAGAGCCAGGTTTGAGCCCTGGTCAGGCACACGTTTCCATGTGTCGCAAACAGCTGACTTCAACGCATAGTCGTAAAATGCGGATCTACTTCTTAAAAAAAATTTAAACTATATGACTAACAGTAAGACGTACGCGCCTCTATATACAGCGTGTGTAAGTGGAGCGCCTTTTCATGAGGCACATTAGGTAATGTTTGTTATGTATTAAGTGAACTAGCATAACACTGGCGACCAGATAATGTTTTACTCTTCTGGTCACTGCTAGTGGCAACAGCTACTGTAAAGAACCTACGTGTCGTCCCCAAAACGTCGTGAAGCCACGAGATGCCTCCCTGGCGGCAGAAGACAGGAATCTACGCGTTCTTGGATGGTGAAATACATTATCTGACGTATTGCTGCGAAAATTAACTAAGAAACGTTTGTCGGCGGTCCCGGATCGATATCTTCACTGCCAAAGTCCTAATAATGGTCGCTAGCCACGCTTTTGTTAGTGTTCCACGACCAATGATTAATGCCCTGCAGCTACTTAACAGCATTCAGGAAGATTACCAAATCCGATGGCTGGACTGGAAAATGATCGCTGCGCCTTCCGCCGAAAATCTCAAACAAAATGGGACCCCAGTTCCAAGTCAACAGGTCAGAAATCACACAAATGCTCTGTACTCCAACAGAAACAAATGTAAATTATCTTCTTCAATCAGTCCTATCCAAGTCTGTCGCTTTCAGTAAAATACCACGACCTGATAGTCAATGCCTCCACGATCTGGCATGAGGGCTCTGTCTACTAAGCACGTCGACATTCGTGAAACTACAACACTAACCTAGAAAGCCAGAAAAATGGCCATTCATAATCGCATTCCTACGCACAGGACATTACTTTGGTTTCTTATATGCTTTCCGGATATTAAAAAGAACTTTATTGGCCACTAAGATTCAGTGACTACCGACTTCGCAGTGTTAAAAGATCGTCAATCACCACCTCAATCTCAAGGAATACATAACTACCCCCTACACCTTAAGAGAATGCTAGCCGATTCCTCGATACGGCGAGCTCTAAGCAGCTCCACGAAAAGTTTTTGACGTTCGGATCTTTCAGCCAGTCCGCTAAGGAGCAGAATGGTACCATTTTCACGGACCACGTCCTGTTTCCACTACCAGCACTACTCTGAAAACTCAAATGTTTTTTATTCCAGTCTTTGATCACAATGTAAAGACCTTCGACGATGACTGGTCTCAGTCAGTAATGACCATCTTCAAATCTACAATACAAAAAAATATACAACTACTGCGCAGTCTATCTTTCAAAACAATACAGTATTTCTTATCAAAATATACTCCGGTACAAACTGGGAATGTACAGACAAAATAAAGTGAAGCGTACCTGTTCTACGTCATGTTCTAAAGTGATAAAGCCGTAATGACATTGTCGAAACATATAAATACACTCAGCAAAGCATCTTCACGTAGAACTAAAATATGGTGTAAAATAGGCCACATCGTCCACACAGTCATTTTGCAACTGGCGTTACTGTACAAAACATACTGAAGTGCAGTAGCTACTAGAAATACGTTTCCATATATGCTTCCTAGATGTCGCTACTGTAGGCTTACACACTCGACTGGGGAGCATTAAAAGTGTTGAACCAAACTTGCCATCAGGTTTGCTACTCACGTGACATTCAATGACCCGTCCACGTTGAAAGTCACTGAGCTTTCCTGGCCGACCCATCCCACAGTAACTGCCTCCTTTTGAACTGACGGGTACGTCTCTCGTGACATCTAGGGGTCAATTTCGTAATATATAAGTGTGTTCGGATACGTTTGATCAGCTGGTGTATGTTAGCAGGTACATTTTATTCTTATGTGCTGTACGCGCTTCTGTCCAGCACATCATCCACGTTCTGAAATATTTCCTTCCTCATCCCCCTTTCCTTTTATGTAATTTTTTAGGGCTGTATTCACAAGGTTTTGTTGGTTGCCCTGCAGCCAAGCGACTAGCGCGAGGTTTGGTGTTCTCGTAAAGATAAGTTATTTTAGATTATAAAACACATAGATTAGTACTGATTACGTGGTAAATAAGTGTATTAGTGTGCCGTTTAAGTGTACCATTAAAGGTTTCATTTCTCATTACGTAATATAGCAGAAAACGCGAAAAGACCGTACAGTCGTATTTTCTGTTTACGTTCTGCTGCAGCAAATCTATAGAATTTCGTTTAGTTGTTCCTTGTTCTCTCCAGCAATTTAACTTAGCGTACCTCTTCATTATTTAACTAGCATTTCCGGAAAGTAGCGTAAAGATTAACTTGTTGTTTCAGAAACTTTGCACTTTTGTTTTTGTTTACACACAGTTGCGTATAGGCCAAATTTGTGTAACCATATTTTCGTGTTTATCTGTAATTTAACTGACTTATTCTTAATAAATTATTACGTTTATCATGAGTGAAAAGTGCTTGACTTGCCGTAGAATTGTTAGGTCGGGGCTTTGGTGTGATGGGTGCTGTAGTTTTTTCCATGTGGGTGACTGTAGTGGCGTGGGAATAGGGGAAGTAAATGAGACTCATCAGTGGTTTTGTAGGATTTGTAGTAGAGATAGGAAGATACTGGAACAGGAGGGGAAAATTGCTGCCCTTCAGGCTGAGTTAGACAAGGCCAGGGGAGATCTTGACAGGTTAAGGAGGGAGAAGGGTAAAGAGAGGTGGGAAGTGGCAACAGGCAACAGGAGGAACAGGCCTAGAACTTTGTCTGACAGCTTTATGGTGAATGTGGAAAATAGATTTGACCTGTTGCTTCAGTTAGAAGCTGGTGAGCCTCAAGCAGTTACAGGTGTAGACAGGGCACAACAAACTTTCAGCAGCAAATTGAAAAGTAAGAATGTAGGGAAATCAGTAAAGAGAAAGAAAGTGTTGTTGTTAGGTAGTTCCCATGGAAGAGGTGTTGGCCAACTCTTGCAGGATGAACTAGGATCAGAATACCAGGTCACCAATTTTTTTAAACCTAGTGCTGGTCTGGAGCAGGTGACAGAGGATTTAGGATCACTTTGCAAAGATTTCACTAAGGAAGACACCGTGGTTATAGTGGGTGGGGCAGGTAACAGTATTGACAGAGATCCTGGGTACAGCATAGAGTGTGACCTGGCGAAGATTGCATCAGCATCGAGGCATACCAGTGTTGAGTTTGTATCTGTTCTTGGGCGCCATGACCGACCTCATTTGAACTCTTCTGTCAAGAGAGTTAATTTGGAGCTGGAACGGCTGCTCATGTCGGGTGCGGGGTCACACATTGGTGTGGTTCATGTTGATTCTGTCAGTAGGTGGGATTATACTAGGCATGGCCTTCACCTCAACAGGAAGGGGAAGGGTAAATTGGCTGGGGAAATAGCAGGAAAGTTAAAGGGGGGAGGCACTGTCATGAGTGGTAAAATACCAGTGGTTATAGGATTCAGAAAAGACCCTTTTTTAGGGTAGGGAGGACAGAAAGAAAACAAATTTTAAGAGAGGTTAGAACTGAGACAAACCTTCAGTTTGAGAAAGAAATCAAAAAACATAATTCCAGCTTATTACATCAACATAAACAGCCATTGGTTAAGAATTTTCAACTGTCAGCAGATATTTTAACTCCATCCAATTTTAAGTCAGTCAATGTGAAATGTCAGCTATCTTTATTGCATCAAAATATTCGAGGACTGAGAAATAAAATTAATGAATTAACTATCTGCATAGATGAATTAGAGTCTTCAAACCCAGCTGACATAATCTGCCTCTCTGAACATCATGTGACCACTGGTATAGAACTTTTAAGTGTTACAGGGTTTAGGTTAGCATCTCACTATTGTAGATCAGAAATGGAGAAAGGAGGAGTTGCCACATTCATCAGGAACTGTCATAAATTTAAGAACATAGACATTCATAAATTTTGCCTAGAACAGCATATGGAAGCATGTGCAACAGAATTAGATTTTCACAAAAAATCTTTCATAATATTAAGTGTATATCGAGCACCTGCAGGTAACTTTAATCTGTTTGTAAACCACCTTGAAGCTGTACTGGCCCATTTAACAACCAAAAACAAAGAAATAGTGGTTGCTGGTGATTTCAATGTAGATTTCCTTAAAGACTCTCCCAATAAGAACCTATTTGAGTTAGTAACACTATCATTCAACTTAATTCCCACAGTAAAGTTCCCCACTAGGATAACCACTTGCTCACAAACAGCCATTGATAATATCTTTATAGAAAAGTCAAATGAACAAAATTATATTACAAAACCAATAGTCAATGGCCTCTCAGACCATGACATGCAGTTCCTTCTGTTAAATGTTAATACTGAACAGGATATAAAATCTGTTAAATCTGAGCTCAAGAGGGTAATCAGTAAGCCAAAAATTGATTATTTTAGGACACTCCTCAGAGACATTCACTGGACTGATGTTTACAGTGCTCATGGCATGAATGAAAAATATAACATTTTTGCTAATAAAGTGCTTACCTTATTTGAACACTGCTTTCCCCCAAAACTTACCAAGGTTAGAGCAAAGTCTACAAAGAAGCCATGGATTACTCGAGGAATAGGGGTATCTTGTAAAACAAAAAGAAAACTGTATCTGTCAATCCGAAACATTTCCAATGTTGATGCTATAGCACATTATAAGGAATTCTGCAAAATATTAAAGACTGTAATACGGATGTCAAAGCAAATATATTACAAGGAAAAGATAGTCATATCAGATAACAAAATAAAGACAATATGGGATATAGTGAAGGAGGAGACCGGTAGAACCAGACATGAAGAGGAACAAATAGCATTAAGAGTAAATGATGCATTGGTGACAGATGTGTATAGTGTTGCAGAACTTTTTAACAAACATTTTATAACTGTTACTGAAAAGATGGGGTTGTCAGGTTCGGTAGATGCTGCTATGGATTACCTTAGACCAGACATTTCAAGTAACTTCCATAATATGAATTTGACCCTCACTACCCCAACAGAAATAATGTCCATCATAAAATCTTTAAAATCAAAAACATCTAGTGGGTATGATGAAATATCAACAAAGTTAATTAAAGAATGTGATTCTGAGCTAAGTAACATATTAAGCTATCTGTGTAACCAGTCGTTTATCAGTGGAATATTTCCCGAATGGCTGAAATATGCTGAAGTTAAGCCACTGTTTAAGAAGGGAGATAAAGAAATAGCATCAAATTTCCGTCCAATTTCACTGTTGCCAGCATTCTCAAAAATTTTCGAAAAAGTAATGTACAGTCGTCTTTATAACCATCTTATCTCAAATAACATACTGTCAAAGTCACAGTTTGGATTTCTAAAAGGTTCTGATATTGAGAAGGCTATCTACACTTACAGTGAAAATGTACTTAATTCATTAGACAAAAAATTGCAGGCAACTGGTATATTTTGTGATCTGTCAAAGGCATTTGACTGTGTAAATCACAATATCCTTTTAAGTAAACTAGAATATTATAGTGTAACAGGAAATGCTGCAAAATGGTTCAAATCTTATATCTCTGGCAGGAAACAAAGGGTGTTATTAGGAAAGAGACATGTATCAAGCTATCAGGCATCATCCAACTGGGAACTAATTACATGTGGGGTCCCACAAGGTTCCATTTTGGGGCCCTTACTTTTTCTTGTGTATATCAATGACCTTTCATCAGTAACATTACCAGATGCCAAGTTTGTTTTGTTTGCTGATGATACAAACATTGCAATAAATAGCAAATCAAGTGTAGTCTTAGAAAGATCAGCCAATAAAATATTTGTAGACATTAATCACTGGTTCCTAGCCAATTCTTTGTCACTAAACTTTGAAAAAACACACTACATGCAGTTCAGAACTTGTAAGGGGTGTCCCAAGAGTATATGTCTAACATATGATGACAAGAAGATAGAAGAAGTGGACGGTGTTAAATTCTTGGGATTACAGCTTGATAATAAATTCAACTGGGAGGAGCACACCACAGAACTGCTGAAGCGTCTTAACAAATCTCTGTTTGCAATGCGAATTTTGTCAGACATAGGGGATATAAAAATGAAAAAGCTGGCATACTATGCTTACTTTCATTCCATAATGTCATATGGGATTATTTTCTGGGGTAATTCATCAAGCCAAGCTAAAGTTTTCCGGGCACAAAAACGTGCAGTAAGAATTATATGTGGTGTGAACTCAAGAACATCCTGCAGAAGCCTGTTTAGGGAACTAGGGATACTAACTACAGCTTCCCAATATATTTATTCCTTAATGAAATTTGTCATTAAAAATATATCACTTTTTCAAACCAACAGCTCAATTCATGGAATCAATACTAGAAATAAGAATAATCTTCACAAGGATTTAAAGTCACTTAGTCTTGTACAAAAAGGTGTGCATTATTCAGGAACACACATTTTCAATAACTTGCCAGCAGCCATAAAAAGCTTAACAACCAATGAAATTCAGTTTAAGAGAAGCCTAAAGGATTTATTGGTGGCCAACTCCTTCTACTCCATTGATGAATTTCTGAGGAAAACCAACTGATTTGTATATAAGTACAACATAACTTCTGCACAATTTCAGTGCAGTAATGTGTTCACTGAAAATTTGTGTGTGTGTGTGTGTGTGTGTGTGTGTGTGTAAGTATAATCTAACTTCTGCACCATTTCAGTGCAGTAATGTGTTCATTGTAAATAAGTATTACAGTAGTTGTATTACATGTTTCTTACCTTATAAATAAATATAAAACTTTTTTATTTTAAATTCAGTGCAATAGTATTTGTAAAATGACTCTTAGTGTTCATTAAAAAATGACGATCATTCCACTTGGGACCTGTGGAATGGTACATTAGCTTATTTGTTTTAGTTTAAATATTTGTCATGTATTGTTGTTTTTCTGACATGTTCCACATCCTGGAGGACCTCCTCACTACGGATCAATTGGAATGAAAGTAAATCTAATCTAATCTAATCTAATCTAATCCTCCTTACGTAATACGAGGGGCTTTTGAAAAGTCCGTGCAAAGTCCGAGAGATGGCACCACCGGCGCATATCGAGGTCATTTTTAACTAGTAGCGTCTTTGGAAAGAACGCACACGAAGTTTCAGCCATATTGGTCTATTTCTTCGTGTTTGGCATTCGTGTGAATCAAGGAAGTCGACTGATTGAAAAAAATGGGCGAAAAAGAATTTCGTGTGGTGATTAAACATTACTTTATGATATGCAAAACGCCTCAGGAGACTAAAGAGAAGGTTGATAAACATTACGGTGACTCTGCATATTCGATTAGAACAGTTTATAAGTGGTTTCAAAATTTTCGGAGTGGCCATATGGGCACAAGTGATGCTGAACGTTCTGGACGCCCTGTGGAGGTTACGACTCCAGAAATCATTGACAAAATCCATGATGTGGTGACGGATGACAGAAGAGTTAAGGTGCGTGTGATTGCTAGTGCTGTGGGCATCTCGAATGAACGGGACATAATATTTTGCATACAAATTTGGACATGAGAAAGCTATCCGCAAGATGGGTTCCGCGATTGCTCACGCTTGACAAAAAACGAAATGTTGTAAGGATTCTTTGCAGCTGTTCAGGAAGAATCCGCAGGACTTTAAGCGTCGTTTCGTCACTGTGGACGAAACATGGATACATTACTATACCCCTGCGACCAAACAACAATCTAAACAATGGGATACCAAGGGAGAATCTGCACCAAAAAAGGCGAAGGCCAGTCCTTCGGCCAGAAAGGTTATGGCGACTGTCTTTTGGGATTCGCAAGGGATAATCCTCATCAACTATCTGGAAAAGGGTAAAACTATTACAGGTGCATATTATTCATCGTTATTGGACCATTTGAAAACCGAGCAGTAAGAAAAACGCCGGCGATTGGACCGCAAAAAAGTTATTTTCCATCACGACAATGCACCAGCACACACCTCAGTAGCTGTGGTCGCAAAATTAATGGTAACAGGATTCCATATCGTTTCACATCCCCCCTATCCTCCAGACTTGGCTCCCTCGGACTACTACTTGTTCCCCAATTTGAAGAAATCGCTGGCGGGACAAAGATTTTAGTCAAACGAGGAGGCGATTGCAGCAACTAATAGCTATTTTGCAGACTTGGACAATTCCTATTATTCGGAAGGGATCAACAAATTGCCGGCCGTTATGGCCGAGCGGTTCTAGGCGTTTCGATCTGGAACCGCGCGACCGCTACGGTCGCAGGTTCGAACCCTGTCTCGGGCATGGATGTGTGTGATGTTCTTAGGTTAGTAGGTTTAAGTAATTCTAAGTTCTAGGGGACTGATGACCTCAGATGTTTAGTCCCATAGTGCTCAGAGCCGTTTGAACCATTTGGATCAACAAATCAGAACAGTGTGGGACAAAGGGTATAAGTTTAAAAGGAGACTATGTGGAAAACTAAAAAATGTTTACCCAAACACGTAAGTAATTTCTACTTTTGCACGGAGTTTTCAAACGCCCCTCATAAAAGTCCTACCCAACTTCCTTTGCTCGTTCTGGCTACACCTAAAACTTCCCTCTCTCTCTCTTTTCAGTACCTCCTCACTTTTCGCCCTATCTATCCATCTTAATTTTCCATGTCCGCATCTCAAAAGCTTCCAGTCCTTCTCTCTGTATTTTCTTCATTAGCTACATTTCAGCCCCAAACATGGGGACATCCATACAAGAAACGTTATCAGTTTTTCCCACAAGTCTTCGTCTCTATATAGTTAAAGAAAACTGTCCTTTTCTAACAAAATGCACTTTACGCCATTGTTACCCGGTTTTTAATTTCTGTGCTGCACTTCGCGTCGCTTTCTGTTCTGCTTCCTAAGTATTTAAAGCTTTCTATAAATTCTAAAGTACCCCCATTTAGTATCGTCTTTGCCCTTTAATTTAATCTACTTCTACATCTACAGCTACATCTATAGTACATCTATACTCCGCAAGCACAATATGGTCGATGGTGCAGAGTAACTTATAGTACCGTTAGTCATTCCTTATCCTATTCGCTTTGCAATGAAGCGAGAGAAAAACGGTTGGCTATATGTTTCCATAGGAATACTAATCTCTCTTTTCTTCGTGGCCCTTACACGAGATGCAAGTCATGTTGGTGCCAGTAGGATAATTCTGTAGGCTGTTGCAAATTACATTTCTCCAAATTTTGTCAAAAGTGTTTCGCAAAAAGAACGTCTCCTTCCCTTCATCGATTACCCTTTGAGTTCACGAACCGTTTCTGGAATCGTTGCATGTTGTCGCGCCTATGGGTAACAGCTCTAGCAGCACCTCTCTGAATTGCTACGATGTCTTCCTTCAATCCAACCTGTGGGGATTCGAAACACATTAGCAGTACTGAAGGATAGGTCGCACAAGTGTTTTATACGCTACCTCCCTTATGGATGAGCTACAGTTGACCAATGTCGAGCATTCGCCTTTCCTACAACCGGCCTTACATGCTTGTTCCATTTCATGTGGCGTTGGAACATAACACCTAGATGTTTAATCGATGTGACTATCAGGACAGCTATTTCCATTACCTTCTTTTCATTGTACTGATTTTCATTTTACAGTTGTGTTCCTAGTTCTATGACTTTCACTATTTAGTACAACTCCTTGCGTTCGTTGCTAGGAGAACTATGTCGTCTGGAAAACTCAACGTTCTGCTTCCTCCCGTTTCTACCCCATTGACATGCAGTTATTGTTACACTACTTCCAAATTCAGAAGAGTGTATTTGGTTGAAAATTAAGAGGAAAAACAACATAAATGACCGAACACTGCAATAAAAGGCGAAAAAAGTTGAACACAAGAGCTCTAGAAGAATGAGGAGCGAGGTAACTGATAGTTGGAGGACGAAGTGAGGACATGCGAAGCCCAGGTGGACCAAAGCTTGTAAGTACGACGGTGTAATCTCTGAAACTAATGAGGACAGTGGCGAGTTATAACAGCCGAGTTAACTCATAGTAGGCGAGGTTTATGTTTGTCAGTAATTGCACTCGCTGAATGCCCAATACGTCACGTGGTTTGTTACACACCGACGAGAACATTGGGAGTCCATGCAGTTTGGACCCTCTACACAAGTTGCTGCGTCGTGGGTGGGAGTGGGGGAGGAGGTGCAAGTTGTAGCGGTCGCAGAACAGGAGGGCTGCACCCTAACAACAGACCACCTGCGTCCCGCCACAAATTACTGCCGACTCGGCGTAACAGGTGATTATACAAATTCCGGAGGAGGACAAGTTTGGTCGCAGCCAGCAGCAGCGGCCGCCTCGCCGCAGCTAACGCTGTTCCAAGGAGCGCTCCTCTCCAGAAAACTCGCTCCTGTATTATATATTTCTCGCTTACAAAAGTTTGCGCCGCACCCTATTCGCGAGAAGCGGCAGTCTTTGGAAACAGTTTGCTTTAAACTTGGCCGCCCGTATTTACTGGCCTCGCGCGTGTAAGCAGCTGCCTCATTTCCTCTGAAGAATGATGCAATAATTCATGCATTTTTGTCATTGCGGTAATTATTGAAAAAGCCTTTTAAGAAATGAAAACGGTTTTGTGCGGGGCAGGGGGAAGAAAGGAAGAAACTGTATCCTTGCTTGTTTTCCTTACTCCTTTATGTTTTTGTGTTTTTTTTCCCTCCTTCTCCTCCTCCGCTTCTTTCTCCCCGGCCGCGATCCATTTAGAGCAACTACTTTCCGGCGGAGTTTTTGTTTCTGGCTAATGAGACGGTGAATTATGCAGCCGGCGCCTTGTTCCGCGAGGGGCGTTGCGCGCCCGTAATGTTAGTCCCTTTCTTTCCGTAATTAACTCGCGGCTCTTTAGCGCAGCGGCGCGCGCGCCTGGCTGGTGAAACTTTCAGCATGCGGTTCCGGCGTCTTTGTTTTGGGCGCGGCGGCGTCGCGACGCGCTCCAGTCCCCGGCGCCGGCGTCGGCTTCGCCACCTCCTTACGCCCGTCCCCAGCGCGGCGCTGCAGCAGCAATCCTAGAGGCGGGCTGCCCGCCGGGCCACCGGCTTTTGTCCGGGCGGCGCGGCGAGACATCTTTCACGCTTGCACGTGTGATGCGACGGGAGGACCTCGCTGTTTAAACACCGGCGGGTTCGTGCTGCGGGAACCGCCCGTGGAAGCAGCTACTGTGCGGCCTTTGTCTCGATTTGATGCATTTACAGGGATGATGTGTGTAGCAACTCGGTGCGTTGGCTTTAAACAATCACTGCGAAATTTACATGTACGAGGGTCGTTCACTAAATTGTGCCCCAAATTTTATTTACATCTGATAATGCTTTAAGTGACACTGGTAAATACAGTATGTGATCAAAAGTATCCGGACACCTGGCTGAAAATGACTTACAAGTTGCGGCGACCTCCATCGGTAATGCTCGAATTCAATATGGTGTTGGCGCACCCTTAGCTTTGATGACAGCTTATACTCTCGCAGGCATACGTTCAATCAGGTGTTGGAAGGTTTCTTGGGGAATGGCAGGAGGTCCTTCACGGAGTGTTGCTCTGAGAAGAGGTATCGATGTCGGTCGGTGAGGCCTGGCACAAACTCGGCGTTCCAAAACATCCCAAAGGTGTTATATAGGATTCAGGTCAGGACTCTGGGCAGGCCAGTCCATTACAGGTATATTACTGTCGTGTAACCACTCCGCCACATGCCGTGCATTATGAAGAGGTGCTCGATCATGTTGAAAGATGCAATCGCCATCCCCGAATTGCTCTTCAACATTGGGAAGCAAGAAGGTGCTTAAAACATCAATGTAGGCTTGTGCTGTGATAGTGCCACGCAAAACAACAAGGCGTGAAAGCCCCCTCCATGAAAAACACGACCACACCATAACATCACCGCCTCCGAATTTTACTATTGATATACACACACTGGCAGATGACGCTCACCGGGCATTCGCCATACCCGCACCCTGCCATCGGATCGCCATATTGTGTACTATGATTCGACACTCAACACAACGTTCTTCCACTGTTCCCAATGGTCCAATGTTTACTTTCCTTACACCAAGCGTGGCGTCGTTTGGCATTTACTGGCGTGATGTATGGCTTATGAACAGCCACTCGACCATGAAATCCAAGTTTTCTCACCTCCCGCCTGTCACAGTACTTGCAGTGGATCCTGATGCAATTTGGAATTCCTGTGTGATGGTGTGGATAGATGTCTGCCTATTAGAGATTACAATACTCTTCAACTATCGGCGGTCTCTGTCAGTCAACAGACGAGGTCGGCCTGTACGCTTTTGTGCAGTACGCGTTCCTTCACGTTTCCACTTCACCATCACATCGGAAACAGTGGGCCTAGTGATGTTTAGGAGTGTGGAACCCCTGCGTACAGACGTATGACACAAATGACACCCAATCACCTGACCACTTTCGAAGTACGTGAGTTCCGCGGAGCGCCCCACTCTGCTCTCTCACGATGTCTAATGACTACTGAGGTCGCTGATATGGAGTATCTGGCAATAGGTGGCAGCACAATGCACGTAATATGAAAAACGTATGTTTTTGGGGGGTGTCAGGATACTTTTGATCACTTAGTGTATATAGACGTATACCACTCGAATTAAATGTTGTTTATTACTTTATTTACTAGTAGCAAACGCAGCAATGCTTCGCAATTGCTAAATATGCATGGGAATTATATATACACCGATGAGCCAAAATATTATGACCACATGTTTAATAGCGTGGTCTTCCACTCTTCAAACACAGTGCAACAGGGATTCTGTTCAGCATGGGCTCTACAAGTCCTTCTCAGGATTCCAGAAGTATGGGGCACCAGATGTCTACACAGTGCTCAAACAATTCCCGCAAATTACGGCATGGTGGTTTACGGACACGCAGCTGGCGCCCGATATGTGCACCAATGGATGCAGATCGGGCACATTTTCTGGCCAAGATACCAATGAGTTCACTATAATGCCCCTAAAACCACTGTAGCACGATTCTGATCTTACAACACAGTCTGTTATCGTGCTGGAAGATGTCATCGCCGTCATGGCACACTTCAAGCATGAAGCGATGCAGGTGGTCCGCAATAATGTTCTCGTAGTTCATTGCTGTGATGATGTTTTCAGATTGCCACCAAAGATCCCATGGAAGTCTATCTCGAAGTACCCCACAGCATAATTCTGCCCCCACCGGCTTGTACCTGCGGCGCGGTGCACTTTTCGTGCAACCATTCGCCTGGATGACAGGGTGTAAGGACCCAGCCATTGACCTAGTGTAACAAGAAAAGCGATTCATTTCACACGTGACATGTTTCTACTGATCCACGGTGAAAATTCAGTGATGCTGTGCCCACTGCAATCGTAACTGACGATGTCTCTGGGTCAACATAGGAACTTGTAGAGGTGTGTGATATGGAGCTCCACGTTCAACAGCGGCATTTGAACGGTGTTTTCCGAAACACATGTGCCTGCAACAGCACTGTACTCTGTCATCAGATCTGCCACAGATCGCTGCCTATCCTGGGTTACACAGTGGGGGATCCTCCGACGTCTACGTTTGGCGAAGAGACGTTTGATATTAACACACAAATGTCCGGAATTAAAAGACGAAAATCCGTTTCGCACGATGTCCTACTGCCAATTAACGCATTTCCATCAAACTTGGACCTTACATTAAAAAAACCAAACGTAAATACCTGCCAACGATCAGAAACCAAAAATCAGGAGACTCAGTTTTAAAAATCAGTAGGTATGAATCACCAAAAAGCCGCGGATCGTTTTAGTATAAGCCCAAGACAACTGATTTCAGTGTCTCTCTATAACGTCACAAATCTATATAATGGCAATAAAAACACAAATGGAAACGCTATTTAGTCAAAAACTGACATTTGGAGCCCGTGGCTGCATACAAAATACAGGTTGACCCCTACATAGGTTACAGGAACCAGCCACTTTTTAAGCTATAGAAATGGAAACCCTGAAAAAGGCAAGTAACTATCCATATATACTGGTCGCACGCTACTTCAAGATTTGTACTCGTATTAACTTCGATACGTGTAACGGTTAAAAACGACTATTGAGCAAAAGAATTGCGACCACTGTTAAAAAGAAGAAAAAACCTGAAATGGCGGGTTTTCAAAACAAATATTTTAGGTTTGACGGTAATTTGTGAGAACATGTAGAAATAATGGAATAATTTGGAGATGGAATAAAAAGTTGAAAACAGGGACTGCCGCATCGGGATGCTTGGTAGATAAGAGTAATGAAGGAAATACGCAATGAGACGAACTGAAATGACACTTCTGTTCAAAGAAAATAATTACATGGAAGTCACCGCAGTTCATGGTGATCCCCCGTACATTACAAAAGGCGGGACATGTTTCTTAATAGTGTGCGTTATCACCACAGACATCAGCGCATGCCCTGCAACGGGTTCGCATGCTGGCCACAAGGTTGGTAACGCGTTTTTAAAGACGGCGTTCCACCCCCCCCCCTCCCCCCCAGTGCGGTTGGCAACTGCTGGATGGTCTTTGGTGCATCAGACGTGCTGCAATGGTCTCCCCAACATATCCCACACGTGCTTGACGGGATTTAAGTCGAGGGAACGGGCATACCAGTCCATTCAGGGAATATTCTCTCGTTCAAAGAGCTCTTCCACTGGCGCTGTTCAATGTGTTCGTGAATTTTCAATCACAAAAATAAAGTCAGAGCCAAATATACCGCCGAAAATACGCACACGGAGGCGGGATACAGAGGCACAATAACGTTGGCTCGTGAGTGTCATCGCCCCTTCACCATGTTCGGCAATGTTCCTGGATGCATTACCTGTTCCCACCTCTCGCCATATGTGGATACGTCCAGAATCATTACTCAGACTGAATCTCCTCCAACCCGAGAGGAGCGCGAGAAGCAACGTCCCGTTGGTCAAGTCTGTACTAGTGTTTTAGTCCCATACTCAAAAGGGCAGTTATGTTATCCACTACGGCGGTACCGTAGTACATCGGTACTAGGGGCCATCCGCTTCACTGCTGTTTCCGACTCACTCTGGTGCGGGCATGTGGCGTGGCGTGTCGTGTCGTGTCGTGCAGTGCTGAGAACTGACAGCCCAGTATACCAACCTGGAACAGAACGACGTGGTCTTTGAAGACGGATAAGTGAACGGCAATGGGCGGCTGGCACCCAAAATAAGTCGTCTTTGTGGAGCCCATTTCAGACGTACGTTGCCATTTGCCTGTCCATACGTGAAGACCACGTCGGCCTGTTGGCCTGTTCCTCGTGAGTATACAATACCATCGTACCTCAGCACTGCACTGACACACGTCCACACCAGAGTGAGTCGGCAACAGCAGTGAAGCGGATGTCCCTTGGTACCGATATGTGAGCGCGCCTGCGTCATGGGTAGCATCACTGCCCTCTAGAGCATTTAGCTATAACACCAGTACAGACACAATATTCCCACTTGTCCGTGGTGCTCGCATGCGCTTTTCAATCACTAAAACCTACACTGTAAAAGATTGTTTACCTCTACTTTCAAGTCAGAGTGACTCCCTGGGAACGTATCTCCGGCCATATCCCTCCAAGGGGTCGTTTCCTGTAGTTTGTCCCGATTTCGCAAAATCACCCTGTACATGAGAAGCGTGAGAAAGTAATGAGATTTACAACACTGCAAGCGATCTAGCAACGCTGTGTTGGTCTACTTGGGTAGACCGATGCGTTCATTCCGTCCATGTGCTCAGTTCTGAGTTTCAGCTCTGTACAGCCGTCACGTGGTTTTTCAGAGCGCCATTAGTGAAGTTGTGTGTTACGAAAGTGAAACTTAGGCCAACATGTTTTGGTTCAAATGGCTCTGAGCGCTATGGGACTCAACTGCTGAGGTCATTAGTCCCCTAGAACTTAGAACTAGTTAAACCTAACTAACCTAAGGACATCACAAACATCCATGCCCGAGGCAGGATTCGAACCTGCGACCGTAGCGGTCTTGCGGTTCCAGACTGCAGCGCCTTTAACCGCACGGCCACTTCGGCCGGCCCAACATGTTTTATGTTCAGCTTGGGGAATCCGCAAGTGTGACGTCTGAAAAGTTAAAACGGGTCTGTGGGGAACATTCCTTATCAGGAGCACAAGTTTTTCGCTGGCACAAATCATTTTTGGAAGGCTGAGAGCACGTTGAAGACGAATTCGCTGTGTAGAGCATGTTGACTTACAACAGCGGTATGTGGACGAGTGTTATCCTTTTGAAAAACACCGCCTGGAACGCTGTTCATGAATGGCAGCACAACAGATCGAATCACCAAATTGATGTACAAATTTCAAGTCAGGGTGCGTATGATAATCACAAGGGTGCTCCTTCTATTATACGAAATCGCACGCCAGGCCATAACTCCAGATATACGTCCAACGTGTCTAGGCCGCAGACAGGTCGGTGGTAGACGATCACCTGGACTCCTCCTAACCAACATACGGCGATTACTGACACCGAGGCAGAATTGGCTTTCATCAGAAAACACGTCCACTCCGCCCACCTATGAGCTGTGGTCTGACACCGCTGAAGTCACAAATGTCAGTGGCTTCGGGTCAGTGGAATGCACGCTACAGGCCGCCTGGGTCGGAGCAGTCCTTGAAGTAACCGATTTGTAAAACTTCGTTGTGTCACTGTGGTGCCAACTGCTGCTCAAATTTCTGCTGCAGATGCAGTACGATGCGCCAATCATGCGCCGAGTACGATGCTCTTCCCTTTCGGCAGTGCTACGTGGCCGTGTGGAGCCAGTTCTTCTTGAGACCGTACATTCTCGGGACCACCGCAGCAAGCATGACCTATATCTCTGACGTCGATCTGTTGCAGAATTTTAGAACATGTTTTTTGCTCGAGTATCATGTCGTTTCTGGAAACCCAGAATCTACTATGTAGGAATCAACATAGATTCCGGAAACAGCGATCGTGTGAGACCCAACTCGCTTTATTTGTTCATGAGACCCAGAAAATATTAGATACAGGCTCCCAGGTAGATGCTATTTTTCTTGACTTCCGGAAGGCGTTCGATACAGTTCCTCACTGTCGCCTGATAAACAAAGTACGAGCCTACGGAATATCAGACCAGCTGTGTGGCTGGATTGAAGAGTTTTTAGCAAACAGAACACAGCATGTTGTTATCAATGGAGAGACGTCTACAGACGTTAAAGTAACCTCTGGCGTGCCACAGGGGAGTGTTATGGGACCATTGCTTTTCACAATATATATAAATGACCTAGTAGATAGTGTCGGAAGTTCCATGCGGCTTTTCGCGGATGATGCTGTAGTATACAGAGACGTTGCAGCATTAGAAAATTGTAGCGAAATCCAGGAAGATCTGCAGCGGATAGGCACTTGGTGCAGGGAGTGGCAACTGTCCCTTAACATAGACAAATGTAATGTATTGCGAATACATAGAAAGAAGGATCCTTTATTGTATGATTATATGATAGCGGAACAAACACTGGTAGCAGTTACTTCTGTAAAATATCTGGGAGTATGCGTGCGGAACGATTTGAAGTCGAATGATCATATAAAATTAATTGTTGGTAAGGCGGGTACCAGGTTGAGATTCATTGGGAGAGTCCTTAGAAAATGTAGTCCATCAACAAAGGAGGTGGCTTACGAAACTCTCGTTCGACCTATACTTGAGTATTGCTTATCAGTGTGGAATCCGTACCAGATCGGTTTGACGGAGGAGATAGAGAAGATCCAAAGAAGAGCGGCGCGTTTCGTCACAGGGTTATTTGGTAACCGTGATAGCGTTACGGAGATGTTTAATAAACTCAAGTGGCAGACTCTGCAAGAGAGGCGCTCTGCATCGCGGTGTAGATTGCTCGCCAGGTTTCGAGAGGGTGCGTTTCTGGATGAGGTATCGAATATATTGCTTCCCCCTACTTATACCTCCCGAGGAGATCACGAATGTAAAATTAGAGAGATTAGAGCGCGCAAGGAGGCTTTCAGACAGTCGTTCTTCCCGCGAACCATACGCGACTGGAACAGGAAAGGGAGGTAATGACAGTGGCACGTAAAATGCCCTCCGCCACACACCTTTGGGTGGCTTGCGGAGTATAAATGTAGATGTAGATGTAGAAATGTGGCTACAGTCCTGCCAAGTCTTTATGCAGTATCGCAGAAGGAACAACCAGCTTCTCGTAGCCCTATTACGCGACCTCATTCAAACTCAGAGAGGTTTTGATAATGGAGTCTTTGTCGCCTTGAATACATTCTTGACTAACAACAACTCACCACGTCCAATCTCAAAGGTAATTAGTGCCCGCGACCGTTACAGAGGGTATTTAAGGCAAACCTGATTTGCGCCCTCATAGTGGCGTTGCTAGCACTACTCTAACACAAGTGGCGCGAAATGTGAATAGGTATAATGCTTCAGATGTAGAAACAGCTCTACCATCTTTCGTTTATTTCGCACAACTCCTTGGTGTTCTGATTTTTTTCCGTCAGTGTATTTACCACAACAAGTTTCGGAGCTACGTTATTCCATCATAACGTACTATAAAACAAGGAAACAAGGATGTACTGGCATCGCAATACAACACATACTCGCAACTATGTAAATATTTATATTGTCCTGTAGCATAAGGTACCTAGAAGCTTCTTTGGCATTTGGCACCGTCGAAAATAAAAACCCAGCAGCAAACATATATTTTCAAACATAAAACACTTTCTTGAACATCTCACGTTGGCCCGTCATACTGTCACAAGTCTCAGTTGTAAACTAAGAACAGCTCCTTCACCTTCCAAAGAAGGAACTATCCTATAACGCAAGTGCAACAGCCCCCAACCATGTTACTGTCTATCTAAAATATTTGAACGTTACTTGTCAAGTCCCAGCAAAATCTAAAAACCAATACTACAACTATGCTGAATGTGTGTATTCATGTAGAATGACCACAGAAAATATTAAACCTAACACCGCTAATTAGAATACGTTGGTGGCTGCTTCTCAAGGAGGTGTTCGTTGAAGTGGACTCAGAAATACCCTTTGGACATTTGCCTTTTCATTTAACACTCTGACGCTTTCCTCTCTTAAAGCGCAAAAAAATCTCAATTTCCTCTAAATTTGACAGCAACCACCCTTTATCCTCAAAGAGCAACGCGCTCATGCTGTCTGTGATCTTACCCAACTGCTGGCTTTTTGGTTTTGATGTAACCAGATGGCATATAAGCTTTAAAGTGTGTTGTACTAGAGGACGATATAAAATTTACATAGTTGCAAGATGTATAAAACAACGATGTTTGACTTCTTTCCTAGTTTTATAGTACTCGATACTGGAATAAAGTAGTCCGAAACATGTTGTGATTAATACATCATATATTTGACAACTGGTGCATAACATTCTCCGTTCTGATTGGGGTGACCTGTCTGTGAAAGCACTGTTGGGCATGCCCCTACGTTTTCTCTATCTCTGCGGTCAGCTTGAAATCCCGTTGAACAGATAACTCCCAATACAAACTTCCCCCAAGTCATTCTGTGTCAGGACCGCAAACCAATTAAAAAAATAAAATAAAATAAAATAAAAGCAACAATATCTAAATTCTCGCCTTCATGGAACTCCACAGTACATGTGACACCGATTATTTAACATAGTTTCCAACAAACGATTTTACGTTGCACCTGTTTGAAAGTTAGAACAAAAGCGTTAGAAGAAACGTGCTTTCCAAACAAATTCGGGATGTTCATTATTCTCTGGGCGCGCCTATCTCCTAGTGATCTGCTGACACTGGGGGGACAGTGAAAATTCGTATCACTGAAATATAATGCTCATGATTATTCCACAATGGGAACTTCCGGTTGTGAGATGTAAAAATTCGACAAACTTTTCTACATTTCTTATGAATTTTCAGCGTTCTAGTGTCAGTCTCAACAACTATTCCAGAGCTGTTTTCGAGAATTGTAGTTTTTCTTGCCATCGATGAGTTTACGCAACTGAGAACTGAAAATGACTAATATCGTAATCAGCGCCTTCGTGAAAACATCAGAGCTTCAATATACCAGGTAATTACTCAGAAAGTCAAGCCGAAAACTCCAGGCTGGGGTTCGACAACGGCACCTTCCACATTACAAGTCCCGCTGCCAGTACCTAATAATTATCAAAGTACTACTGTCTCACCGAATCCGCCAAAGCGTCAATAAAATCATAATTTTCGGAAGTGGCGGCTTGTATGTCTCTCATCCGCCGTGTAAGCTAACGAAAGCTTGTTACGAGCAGCATCGTTAAAGCAGCCATGAATTTAACTTGGCTAATTCACTCTCCGTTTTCCGGAGATTAAAAGCGGCAGGGACGGTTTCGTTTAAGTCAGGGAGGACGGTAATACCCGAGACCGGTAGGTGCGTAAGGAGAGAAGAGAGGGAAACAATTAGCAGGAATTGGCTAAGCACCGCTCGGGAGACGTGGAGAAAAGCGGGGAGCGATAACCGCTCTCTTAACATAACGAGATGTTAATTCCACGAGCCGGTAATTCATAAATAAGCCTCTTCTCCGCAGGCAGATCATTTTGGGCTAATTAATAAGTAACGGCGTAGCTGCTACGCCTCGCCCGCCATTTCATCTGCGTCTCTGCAAATATGCCATTACGCCTCCGTTCTTCAAGTAGGCGTCTCATCGTTTTACTGTCCATAGATTTCCTGATTAACAGCGACGAGGAAAATAAACATGATACCGCGCACTTCATAAATTACACGGACGAGGAACTGGCAGGAACGACAAAGGGAGGGCGAAAATGCTTCGCAACGACAGACGAGCTGCGGCACGTTTCCAACAATTTGTTAGAATTTTGTATTGCTTTTGCACTTGAGACAAGACAACATAACTACGAAAGAATTGTCCCACGATTTAAACTTCTCTCGATTTCCTTGCCACATCGCGTTCCTCCATCATCGTCAAGAGCAGGCACTTAGACCGCAGATGATATGGGTGACGCATGACGTCGTTACATGGAAACCAACTTCTCGATCACCTGACCGGTGGATTCCGTAAGCAAGTCACACATGGAGTAAAGTTTATTTTTTCGTATTAGTATTTCCAGAGAGCATTTCTTTATTACAATGGTAGTGCCTTGTGCAGCGTTACGTTACACTGAAATTTTTTTGGCGAAGAAATATTATTTCATTTTAAAAATGTCAAAATGTTGGGGATACATTTTTCGAGATCAAGTCAATGCAGCTGAAGTTAAAGGAGTGATATTTTTACCAAGAAGGAGTGAATGGTATGTCTGTATGTGTTTCGACTTCGCGAGCGCTCAACGGCGATGTTGTAAGCGCCCTGACACTTGCTAAAAGAAAAGAATGTGGATAAAATCGCTAAAACTGTTGCACTCAGTGAGGACGAAACCCACAAAATGACACTCACGCACGCATTCCCACTTCTCTCGCACTGGCCCACACAACTACTCTGTCTCACACGCCTTAAGATAATGGAGAATGGGGGGAAAAGTGGTATATCAGGAATTAAAACATAAGTAACACGACAGAGCAGCTAAAACAATGGCAAAAATGTGACCGGCTAACCTAACACAAAAAACATGGGTAAGCTAATCACCCTGTTAACACATTAAGCCCATCTCCCTAAAATTTTGGGAAAAATTTTGGACAATTCACAAAACTTTAAAACTAACAACATTCTTCGGAAAGCCACTTACAGCAGAGGACAGGACTGTCGGCATATCTGCCGCTACCCTCTGGTCTGAAAATAAAACACGGTCTAATAAAATGTGGTACACATTGGCTGTAAGCCACAAGCACCATATATTTGAGGATCCTCTCGCCGGAATCAGAAGTCATGCGACTTAGAGCGGTGGCCTATACGAAGAAGATGAACGAGAACTCGTCACGTCGACATGGCTGGAAGGAGGTACGCCATGACCACGTTGTGGGCTTTACTAGAGACGCGAATGGTCATTATTTGACAGTATTTATTTGTGTACAAAAATTATGGGTGTAATGATGATTTATTACTTATTCGTCTCATAAAAATAAGCATGGAAATTTATTAAAAACGAGGTAAGTCAAGAAAGCAAATTTCGTTTGTATTTGTTTCGGAAGCAGCGCTACAATCACAGTTTGGATCATTCGCGGTAGTTTCCTTGATTCAACGGGATGGAGATGACATTTTGAATTATCTGCGGGTTGTTTATGCTGCATAGCGCTTGATGTGACCATCCAAGCTTTCCCGGCGGATATGTTTTAAATAGTCTTCAGTCGTACCTAGCCACTAGCAAGGTTCAACCACTTGAAGTTGTCGCACAGTTGCTCCGAGGAAATATTGTGGAATTTGCAAAACGTCATCCGGCGGCAAACCCGTGAAGACTATTTACTACACTGTACAGTGCTTGTTTAGAATCGTGAATTTCACTAAAAATCCCGCCGCTTGTGAAATTACATCTGTAATCCGTTTTCTGAATGCGCAGAACTACACCCGTCGACATTTATGGACATGTGTGGGGTTTACAGAGAAAATGCGATGAATGATTCAATGGTAAGGAAATGAATTCGACAGTTCGATGAAGGACGTGAATAGTGCACTAGGTCAAACGAACTATGCGTCTATGTTCGATTAATGAAGAATTGGTTCGTGTTGTTGAAGAGCTCGTAAAGAAAAACCGTACACTTACAGTACCCGATCTTTTTAAGAACTCTCCGCAAATTACAAGAACTAATGATTGTTTTTGAAAAGCTGTGTGCTCGTTGCGTTCCAAAAAGGCTTACACAGCAACACAAAAAACACCGTCTGGCCGGCGCACTTGATCTTGTGACTCATTACAACAAAGATGGTAATGATTTTCTAAGCAAGCAGTGACGGGGGATGAGACTTGGGTCGCTTACAAACTCCGCAATCGAAACGACAATCGACGAAATGAGGGCACACTGCATCACCGTTAAAGAATAAAGTAAAGCAAATCTGGACATATCGAAAGGTCATGTGCAGTCTTTTGGGATATATACGCGCGTATTCTTTTCTTCTTTTCTTTTTTACCGCGAGATGAACGTATCAATGCAAAAGCTTAACGACGCGGGTGGAATGGAAGGAAATGATTACCGTGATTAAATATACTACTTGAGTGTGAAAATACGGAAAGTAATCGCAGCACAAAGTTCTGTGATAAGTTTAACGTCTAACACAACTTTGGACAATAATCATTTTTCAAGTTAACTGTGTTTCAACGTTATCAAAAAGAACCTTTCATGAACCATATTCCTATTAAGCCATTTCGACGAAAATAAATCGAAGAGGTGAAAAGACAAAAATAATTGATAACTATAGACAAAGTCTAAGCAATAATCAAATCAAAGACAAATTTGCACATTAGTTAAGAGATATCCTGTAATGCGACGTGTTACGAGGGAATATCACAATAGACCAGAGAGGTCAAGTAGCACAGAGAAAAGTCTCTTTACAGAGGGCAAAAACAAAAGAAGACTGAAGTAAATACTGCAAAACCTGCAAAAAGTAATGACTGACACAGGAAGGAAGACTTTATGATTAACCTCCGGCGACAACGAAATAACCTTATCTTTGGGAACCAAAAGGCCTACAAAAATATGAATCGTTTGAAAGCCATATCGACTATTAATTGACCTTGACTGTTTTAAAAAAAACGAGAAGGTTTTTCAGAAACCGCTAGCTGTCATATAATTTTGTTGACTTACTTGAATTATTTAACGAAGGAACAGGTTTTGAGGTACGAACGTAGTCTTCAGTTTTTGGTACAATGGTAATATAACACAATTCCCATCTCTCGCTCTGCACAAATTACGATGGTTGGAACTTTAGTAATGGCAACTATTTATTTACAGCTCGTACAAAATAGATACGCGTTTCAAAGTTTTACTGACCTTCAAAGTAGTCACCAGCATTGTGTATAACAGGATACTCTGAGCAATGGCAGTTGTGTTGACAGTTCGAGCGGTGGTCTATTGCCCGACGAATTTCTAGCAGTTCTGAAGCGAATTCCGTGAAGTGTTTCCTTCAGTTTAGAAATAGAGTTGAACTCACGAGGGCTTAAGTCAGGGGAGTACAGTAGGTGGTATAGAATTTAGCAGCCCCATCAGTCAAACAAATCAGTAACAGCTTGCAACGTACGTGCTTGAGCATTGTCCTACCAAATTATGATCATGTCCTGTAGAAAGTGTCATCACCTCTGTCTCTAGGCTGAACAGCATAGAGACATTATTTTGCAGGACAATGCTCAAGCACGTACAGTGCAAGCTGTTACTCATTTGTTTGACTGATGGGGCTACCAAATGCTGTACCACCCACTGCACTCCCCTTACTTAAGCCTTCGTGAGTTCAACTCTATTTCTAAACTGAAGGAAATACTTCACGACATTCGCTTCAGAACTGCTACAAATTCGTCGGGCAACAGACCGCACCGCTCGAACTGTCAACACAACTGCCATTGCTAAGAGTATCCTACGACTTCCACATCGCTGGCAACGGGTTATACACAACGCTAGTGACTATTTTGAAGGTCAGTAAAACTTTGAAACACCTATCTATTTTGTACGAGCTGTAAATAAATAGTTGCCAGTATTAAAGTTCCAACCTCCGTATATTCTCACTGTCATGGACAGAAAAAGCCAAGTTGATTCGGTGTCCCCAGATTTTCGAAAAGCTTTTGGTTCGGTGCCATTTAGAGATCTTGTAAGCAAGGAAATGAAAGTTCACAGAGGAGAAATTAAAATCTTACGGTTTCCCAAAGACATTGTAATACTGTCAGAGACGGCGAAAACGTGGAACAGCTGCTGAATAGAATCGATTGAGTCTTGAGTTATAAGATTAACACCAACAAAAGTAAAATATGGATAATGGAATGTAGTCGAATTAAATCAGGATGCTGAGGGAATTTGATTACAAATTAAGACATTAAAAGTAATAAATAAATTTTGCTATATGGGCAGCAAATGAATTGATGGCGGCCGAAGTAGAGAGGATATCAAACGCAGACTGTCCACGGCAAGAAAAGCATTCCTGAAAAAAAAGTTTATTTGTCTGTCAGGTTAACCCCGCTCTGCTTATGAAATTGTGTGACAGACAAGTACGCTCAATGTAACCCAAGAACGTGCGTTTAACGGGTTCCAGTCTGTAAGTTCTCTTTTTATTCTGTCGACTAAGCAACCAATGGTTACATCGTGCTTCATATTTTTATTATTTTATACCAGTGTTAGGGCCTGGGTAATCTCCTCGGCGTCTACTGCTTTGACAATATCTAGATTAATAATCCAACTAATCTAGATATTGTCAAAGCAGTAGACGTCGAGCAGATTACCCAGGCCCTAACACTAATAAAAACAGGGAAAGCAGCCGGACCCGACGAAATCCTTCCAGAATTTCTGAGGGAGCTGGGACCCATTGGGAGGAAATGGATGGCCAAGCTCTTCACGGAATGCATTACATCAGGTGCACTCCCGAAGTTATGGAAAGAAGCTAAGGTAATAGCGGTACTGAAACCAGGGAAGGATGGAGATAATCCAAAGAACTATAGACCGATCTCACTGCTTTGCACCTCTTACAAACTATTTGAGAGAAAATTACTGGCCAGACTAGCACCATACATTGAGGCGAACCTCCCGGACTATCAAGCAGGGTTCCGTGTGGGAAGGAACTGCTGTGAACAAGTTTTATCCCTTACAACATATATAGAGAAAGGCTATCAGAACAAGCTGAAAACGGGCCTGGTATTAATAGATCTTACATCAGCCTATGACACTGTCTGGACCGAAGGACTACTGCTCAAGCTTACTCGAATTATCAAATGCAACCAGACGTACACATTACTAAAAATATGCTGACAGGCAGGAAGATCAAGGTCTATCTCCATGGAAAGAGCAGCAAAAGCATGGTCATAAACAATGGCCTGGCGCAGGGGTCAGCCCTGGCGCCTACCCTTTTTAATTTATACATATCTGATATGCCGAGCACCAGGTCGCGTAAATTTGCGTATGCGGATGATATGGCCATCGCATACCAAAGCAAAAATTTCGAAGATCTTGAAAAAACATTGAATGCGGACCTTGAAGTGCTGAACACCTACTACCTTAAGTGGCATTTGCATCCCAACCCCAATAAAACGACCAGTACCATAATGCACCTTAATAACAGAGCTTCAAGCAGGAAACTACAGCTTTCCCTGAATGACCGACATATCAGACCTGAAGATAAGCCCAAATATCTGGGAGTATAATTAGACCGCACACTAACGTTTAGCTCCCATCTGGATGACACCAAACAGAAATTAAAATCTCGAAATGTCATGGGGGTGCGGAGCTAATACACTAAGGACGTCAGCATTAGCCCTCGTGTACAGCGTGGCTGAATATTGTTCACCAGTCTGGGCGAAAAGTGCGCATGTAAATAAAGTAGACACCCAATTGAAAGAGACGATGAGAATTAACTCAGGCACGCTTAGGGCTACCCCATGTGACTGGTTCAAATGGTTCAAATGGCTCTGAGCACTATGGGACTCAACATCTTAGGTCATAAGTCCCCTAGAACTTAGAACTACTTAAACCTAACCAACCCAAGGACACCACACACACCCATGCCCGAGGCAGGACTCGAACCTGCGACCGTAGCAGTCCCGCGGTTCAGGACTGCAGCGCCAGAACCGCACGGCCACCGCGGCCGGCATGTGACTGGCTCCCAGTCCTTGCCAACATAGAACCCCCTGATATAAGGCGCTCCATGGCGAACTCAAGAATATATAGGAAGATCGTACACAATCCAGAACTCCCTATACACCAAGACTTATCACCCATCAACAGGGTAAAATCTAGGTCCCCCTTTTGGAAGATTGGCAGGGAATTACAGGACTTCGACCCAAAGCTAGCCTGGGGGGAATCATGGCGCAAAGGGACACACAAGAACCAAAAGCTTATCGATGACCCCAGCAAGAAGATAAATGGTTTTGATCTCCCTCGGAAGCTCTGGATTGCCTTAAATCGCCTTAGAACAAGCGTGGGAAGATGCAAACAATGTTTGCAAGTGGGGACTTGCGGAGAGTCCCGTGTGTGAATGTGGTGAAATCCAGACAATGGACCACCTACTGGTGTGTTGAAGTGGTAGGATATAGTGGTGAACTGAAGGACATACATTACCTGCCTGACCTAGCCATAGATTGGCTCAAAACTGTAAGTAGCATTGTGTAGTGTTGTAATTTCCTAGTGGATTGTAATGACACTGTAATATTTGCCTTGTATATGCCGAACGAATAAAAAAAAGTGGTTATTATTAAAGTGAAGCTACTAACTGAGGTCCAGTGTACGCAGCAATTATCGTATTTAATGAGGAACCGATTTAGGCTGGAAAAAAAAAAATAGTTCCAATTTTGGCCACCAGGTGCAAATCTGAAACTATGAATACAAGAAAGAGCTACAGTAATGTTTCTAAACGCACTGGATTAGTTACGGGACGTAGGCAGAAAAGGTCAAACAAGAGAAAAAGGCATATTGTTGATTTTATTACTAACCGCCACTTACACAGTTTGTTTATTATGAGCACCGGAGACGTAGGCGAGATGCTGATTCCATAAAACGACGTGGCCAACAGTAGCTCGCAGTCATTCCGGTGGAATCTGAGCAATGTGTTCCTGTACCTGACCTTCAGATCAGATAGAGACCGAACATTTTCCTGGTAAACGCGTCCTTTTACATATCCCCAGAGCCAAAAGTTACATGGATTCGGATCAGGTGATTTTACGGCCAGGTATCTAGAAAAACTCTGGAGACAACATGTTCGTGGAAGGTTGCATTAGACAGATCTTTTACGGGGCGAGCGACATGAGGTGCTGCCCCACATTGCATGAAAACAGTAGTTTCCACATAGGTGCGCTCTTCCAAATCAGGAATCCAAAGCTGTCCAAGATCTCGATAACGCGCAAACGTCACGGTACATCTAACAGGCCCTCTGTGTGTATTCTCCTCAAAGAATAGTGGACTGAGAATAAGGTGTATTGGCTCTTTGTGAACAACAAGGGGTAGTACCTCAGATTCGGCAGTTCTGTATATTCACTGCATCTTGTAGTATAAAATGTGCCTCCTCACCCCACAAAATGTTCCCCGGCCACAGATCATCGACTTCGATCCGTGCCAGAAACCGAACAGCAAATTCAGAACGTTGCTGCGCATCGTGAGGTTTCCGTTGCTGCACCGTGTGGATATTGTACGAGTACCAGTATATATTCCAGCACTGTTGAGCATGGGATGGACAATTCTCGTGATGCTGCACGAGCACTACAACTACCCGCTCGCACGTACTGCGCGGTCAGTTACAGCAACAACCACCTCGTCGATAACTTCCACCGGGATACGAAGCCTTCCAATTCCCGGCCTGACATCAAGCTCAACCATGTTTTAGAATTTCATTATCATCTTCTTGAAACCATTTAATGACATCGCGCCTCTCCTCATTAACTGTCAGTCGGCGATACTCTCTCAATGCAGCACTGAAATTGCTGCTGTTCAATGACAACACTAACTACACACGGTTCAAATGGCTCTGAGCACTATGGGACTTAACATCTGAGGTCATCAGTTCCCTAGAACGTAGAAACACTTAAACCTAACTGAGCCGGCCGCTAGTGACCGAGCGGTTCTAGGCGCTTCAGTCTGGAACCGCGCGACCGCTACGGTCGCAGGTTCGAATCCTGCCTCGGGCATAGATTTGTGTGATGTCCTTAGGTTAGTTAGGTTTAAGTAGTTCTAAGTTCTAGGGGACTGATGACCTCAGATGTTAAGTCCCATAGTGCTGAGAGCCATTTGAACCAAATCTAACAAAGGACACACGTCACATAGTGGGCGTTCCAAGACCCTGTCACACCGAGGTCTGCTGTATAGGGAATGTAAACAGTTGCTTCAGTTATCGTGATCGTTACATAGCTTTGGTTACTGATAACAACTTGACACATGTGCCTATGAGTTTAATTTGTACACTACAGCACTGAAGATGATCATTATGTTATTGAAAATAGATTTTGCTGTCAATAAAGAATCAAAATTACGGCCAACGCTGACCTTCCTTCTAATTTAACCTAAGGACATCACACACATCCATACCCAAGGCAGGATTCGAACCTGCGACAGTAGCGGGTCCAGACTGAAGCGCCTAGAACCGCTCGGCCACAGCGATCGGCCTACACACTGTCTCTCTCCCCGATAGCCCTACTGTTTACTCACATTATGGCTTGTCAAATGACAGCGTGGATGTCATACCGTCACACAGTGTACAGCGCTAAATTTGCACCTGATGGGCACAAATGGAAGTAAAGTTTTTCCGGCGTAAATCGGTTCCGCATTAGCATATCTACCAAGTTTCGCTGACACAGATAATTGCAGCCCACACCGGACCTCCGCGAGTGGCTGCATTTTAATTACAACTAAGCGCTATCTGATATGTACTGCAGACACTCGGGAGTGTCTAAACAGCGGAGACTACGTAGCAGTAGAGAACATATTGTAAAATTGAAGGATGGTTTGATTCTAATTGAACTTGTATCACTCAAGAGAACGTCGTAGACAGATGAAGCGCCAGCCCAATCGATGAGCCACCCCGTCGGTGCTGCTCCTTTCGCACTCCACAGTTAGTCTGCTCGCTGGAATCCAACACCGGCGCCGCCGCCCCTTTGGCAGACGCGCCCCATGTGACAAACGGCCTCTGCATTAGGCGCTGATTCTGCTGGCGCGTTAGCCGCCCATTTGCTGCGCCGATAACACAGTGCGATGCCCAAGATGGCGCGGGCCGGACACGGCCACTACTGCTAATTGCGTTGGCCCTCGCCGACGTAATGGACGCAATCAGTATGCGCGCTCCGGCACGGCGTGGCGCGGGTATGTTGCCGGCGACCGCCGCCGCCGCCTCCTCCGCCGGCGGCGCCACCGTCGCGCCGCCGGGCCGCAGGTGTTAGGAGCTCTCGCGGGCCAGCAGCCGGCCGCTAACCGCGTTAGCCGTCCATTTCCTTGCCAGCGCGACACCTCACCCGTCCCCCAGGTAACCGAATAAACAGCCCGAAAGAGGACAACAAAAGAGAGCGCCGCAGCGGAGGCTAGGTTCAACTCGCCCACTGGTGTCCCTCCCACGCGGGCGCCAATAATGGAGGCAATTCATTAATATACGTCATTTCCGCCTCAAGTTTTTGGAGGGCCGGCACGCACGTGCAGGCATGCTACGCTAAAAAGCGAGAGTGTGGGCGGCAAATTTGCTTACCGGGACATAGGCAAACTCGGTTACTCGAAACGGTTTATGAATTCGTAATGTAATAAAAGGTTGGTGCGAGTACGTTCGAGCGCCTCGGGACGTGTAAAGGCAACGGTGGAAGCAGGTGGTGAAGATGAAAGATGACGTCGTTGAGGTGGCAGCTTTCAAAACAGGGTGGGGAACAGTACAATGGCATCTCTCTCGTGCAAATGCGGCACGCTGAATGAATAAGAATAAACTGTAATACTCTTTTTCTCACAATCCGTCTGCATTGTTGAAAGAATTAATGTTTTCGTTTAACGTTCGCGATCAATAATGGCAACGGCAATTCTGACTGGAAAGGATATCTTTTAATTCACTCATTTTGAGCCGCAAGGGGGCGATATGTGGTAATATTTTAGACAAGATAAGCTGCTTTCCCAGTACTCTCCATAACCGGGTTTGATAATCAGTGTTGCCATCTTCAGATCTCAACGGATAGGTTACTGCGTATTTCTTAAAACAGCACTAAAAGTAATCTTTCTCGTGAATAGGTAGGTACGTAACAGAGTATAAGACTAATGTGTTGCCGGCCACGGTGGCCGAGCGGTTCTAGGCGCTTTAGTCTGGAACCGCGCGACTGCTACGGTCGCAGGGTCGAATACTGCCTCGGGCATGTATGTGTGTGATGTTCTTAGGTTAGTTACGTTTAAGTAGTTCTAAGTTCTAGGGGACTTATGACCTCAGATGTTAAGTCTCATAGTGCTCAGAGCCATTTTGAACTAGTGTTTAATTTTGGTATGCCGACACATCAGTCTTGTAGTCTATTACGTACCTGTCAATTAATGAAAACGAGTACTTTTATTGCTATTTTAATGTAATAATCTGTCCGCTGAGATCTGAATATGGTAACATTGATTACCGAAATCAGTTATCGAAAATAAAGCGATTTTGGCAAAGAAGTTTATCTTCTAGAATGGTGAAGGATATTGTTGGTAAATCGACACGTGACAATTTACGATGCTTCATACTTCGGTCTTTCGCCTATACTTATGAAGGAATTGGAAGTGGTTCCGCTAGTAAAGAAACCACCCCAGCACCAAAGCAACCAAAATAAGTCCATATCAAAATGGTCGAATGGGCAAACGATGATGTTTTTGTAGTGAACGACGAAATATTTTTCATATTCACAAAAATGGGCCTCATCGTCCACACAGTGTCGACGATGTGGCCTATTCTACAACTTATTGTAGACCTATGTGACGAAGCCGTGCTGAATATATTTATATGTTTTGACGATGCCATTACGGCCTTATCACTTTAGGATATGGTGTAGAAAAAGATCTGAGAATGGACATTAATGACTGAAACCGGTCATCGTCAAAAGAATTGATATTGTGATCAAAGACTGGAATAAAAAACATTTGATCTTGCTTTCTTCAAACTTAATTGATGGTGAATCCTCCGTGTTGTATGGCCATGGTTCATGGAACTTTCTGATGCTGACGTTTCGTCCAGAGCTGCGTTGGACCTCTTCTGTAGTACTCCTGGTTTCGATGAATCTTGCCGACTTAACGGAACCAGGAGCGCCTCTGAATATTTCCAATGCTGTTCTGGAAGACACGTCACGAAGCAAAAGGTCACTTGTACCAAGACATTACAACCTGGAATATTCACAAGCAACAAAGGCAAACAGTCGTGAAAGCCTTCAACGCTTCAAACTTGGTGAGACGATCGTCCACGTGTTTGGGTGAGCAGGATGCGAATGCTGTTTGAAAAAAAAAAAAAAAAAAAAAAAGGGCCAGGAAAAAGAGGGAACGGGAGGGGATGCAGCTGCCCTACACATGGTCACTGTCCAAGTCTGACAGGTACTCATCTAAATTTAGGTTAGTGATAATTTAGATGTTTTTGTAATCCTGTTTTAAGTTGCTTTTACTAATTTTAGATTTGCTCGCAGTGTACAGTATGTTTGTCAACCACGTTAGTTCAAAAATATTCCAACGTGTGTGAAATCTTATGGGACTTAACTGCTAAGGTCATCAGTCCCTAAGCTTACACACTACTTAACGTAAATTATCCTAAGGACAAACACACATACCCATGCCCGAAGGAGGACTCGAACCTCCTCTGTGATCAGCCGCACAGTCCATGAGTGCAGCGCCCTAGACCGCTCGGCTAATCCTCCGCGGCACCACGTTTGTAAAGCTTTCATGTTTAACTCATTCAGGTATTTCGAGGTGCACATTCTCTCCCTTAGAATGTTCCACTGTCAGATTTCCAATGTTCACCTCTATAGCTGGAGTCACGACCGAATGCGGTCGAGTTTACGCTTGTTCTGCGCACCTACGTCACGCATTTTCCGACAGCGAATGTGCAATCACTAGTGTAATGAGCGTTCTGGTGTGAATTTTGTAGCCAACGCAAACATTAAACGTGGTCGAAGCGAGTTATTAAATGTATCTATATTCCATTTGTGTCCGCTCGATAGCTGAGTGGTCACCACGGCGGACCGTCACGCCAAGGGGCCCGTATTCGATTCCCAGCTGGGTCGGAAATTTTCTCCGCTCAGGGCTTGAGTGTTGTGTTGTCCTCATTATCATTTCATTTTCATCAGTGGAAGGCAACGGGAAACCACCACTGGAATCACTTCCCTAGACGCTCATGCGGTGGACCTGTCTGACGAGGCTTCCCCATGAAAAGACCTGTCGTAAGGCACAACACAAAGATAGTTATTCCACTTGTTGCGAGTCGTCATGGCCGATCGAGGTCGTAAGCGAAAAATTCTACACGAGCAAGTGAGAGACACAATTTGCACGATACACGCTTTCCTCAAGCGCAAAGCATGTGTATGCGAGTTCCCGAATGTCGCTTGGGACCGACAACAATGCAATCCCCGTCCGTGTCTCCAACTGCGCGGACAGCCACCGATCGTGGATCGGACTATAGGCACAGCGAAGATCAAACTTCCTAACCGGTATGTCGTAGAATTTCACTTTGTGCCATAATCGTGTGAAATGTGTCGCGAAATTCGGTTCTCCAAAGCTCTAAACTACGTAATACAACGGATTTAACTTTTTAATGTGGGCTGTAATTATTTGTAATCAGTTTAGATAACTGTGTAAATCAGCGCCTGCAACGGCAGACAACTGTCAGTCTGCTACCCGGTACTTCCAGCCATGGGAAAAACCTGGAATAATCGTTACCGTGGTGATTGGAAAGAAGAGTAAGAGCGTACTCACCACATGGTCAGGTTCAATCTATATACGGCCTCTGTAGGTAGTGTTTCAAACTTTTAACTTCGGTATTATGATTGAGACAGCTGAAAGAAGTTTACGACTCAGGACGAGGCTATTGTGGCCTTCAGTCAGAAGACTGGTTTAATGCTGCTCTTCACGCTTGCTGTCCTGCGGTACTCTCTTGATCTACGGCATCCATGAGAACCTGCCAACCGTAGTCAAGCCTTGCTCTTCCTCCAAATATTTTTGGCTTCGTAACTTCCTTCCATTAACGAACTGACAATTCCTTTACGTCTCAAATTGTGCAATATGAACCGACTCTTCTTTTAGACGTATTGTGCCATCATATTTCTTTCTTCTTCAATTTATTCAGTACCTCTTAATTATTTATTTGGTCTACTCATCTGATATTCAATGTTTTTTTGTAGCACCGAATTTCAAAAGGTTCTACCCTCCTCATGTCTGAACTCCTTATTATCCATGTTTCACTTCCAGACAAGGGTACATTCCGGGCAAATACTTTGAGAGAATACTTTCTAAAATTTAAATTTGTCACAGATGTAAACAAATTCGTCTTTATCATAAACACGTTTTTTCCTGTATACAGTCTGCATTTAATATCTTCTGTACTTCGACCACCACCAATTATTTTATTGCCCAAGTCGCGAAACTCTTCTGTTACTTTTAGTGCCTCACTTCCTAATCTACACTGTAGAGCCGAATAATCTGATACACCGGCCTAATGTCGTGCAGGGCCCCCGTGAGCACGCAGAAGTGACGCAACACGACGTGGCATGGACTCGACTAAAGTTTGAGGTAGTGCTGGAGTGAACTGGCACCATGAATCCTGCAGGGCTGTCTATAATTCCGTAAAAGTACGTCGGGTCAGAGATCTCTTCTGAACAGTATCCCAGATATGCTCAGTAATGTTCATGTCTGGGGAGTTTGGTGGCCAGCAGAAGTGTTCAAAATCAGAAGAGTGTTACTGGAGCCACTCTGTAGCAATTCTAGACATGTGAGGTATCGCACTGTCCTGCTGGAATTGCCCAAGTCCGTCTGAATGCACAATGGACATGAATGTGTGTAGGTGATCAGACAGGATGCGTGTCACCTGTGAGAGTCGTATCTAGACTATCAGGGGTCCAATATCACTACAACTGCACACGCCCCACGCCATTAAAGAGCCTCCACTAGCTTGAACAGTCCCCTGCTGACATGCAGGGTCCATGGATTCAAGAGATTGTCTTCATACCCGTGCATCTCTATCAGTTCGATACAATATGAAAGGAGACTGGTCCGACCAGGCAACATGTTTCCAGTCATCAACAGCCCAATGTCGGTGCTGACGGGCGCAAGCGAGGCGCAAAGCTTTGTGTCGTGCTGTCATCAAGAGTACACGAATGGGCCCTTGGTTCCGAAACCCCATATCGATGATGCTTCGTTGAATGGTTCGCACGCTGACATTTGTTGGAGGCCCAGCACTGAAATCTGCAACTTTTGTCGAATGATTACACTTCTGTCACGTTGAAAGATTCTCTTCAGGCGTCGTTGGGCCGTTCCTGCAGGATGTTTTTCCAGCCGCAGAGATGTCGGAGATTTGATGTTTTACAGGATTCCTGATATTCACGGTACACTCGTGAAATGGTCACACTGGAAAATCCCCACTTTACTGCTACCTCGGAGATGCTGTGTCCCATCGCTCGTGCGACGACTATAACACCACGTACATACTCACTTAATTCTTGATAACCTACCATTGTAGTAGCATTAACCGATCTAACAACTGCACCAGACACTTGTTGACTTATATAGGCGTTGCCGACCGCAGCGCCGTATTCTGCGGGTTTACGTATCTCTGTATTTGAATGGGCATGCCTATACCCGTTTCTTTGACGCTTCAGTGGAATTCCCTTAGCATCACTTGATTTAATTTAACTACATTCCATTACCCTTGTTTTACTTTTGTCGATGTTCCTCTTACCAGATCTTTCCAAGGTATTAGCCATTCCGTACAACTGCTCTTGCAAGTCCTTCGTCGCCTCTCACATAATTACAATGTCATCGGCAAACTTCAAATTTTTACTTCTTCTCCCTGAATTTTAATTCCCTCTTAAATTTCTCCTCGGTTTTCTTTAGTGCTTGCTCAAAGTACCGATTGAATAATATCGAAGAATTGGTTACAATCCTGTCTCACTTCTCAACTACTGTCCTGACCTATCTTGAGACAGAGGACGTTCGACTGTTCCCTTAGTCAGCACATTCTCCAGGCCCCTCATCCACTGAAAACCTGTGGTTATAGGTTGCTGAAAGACTGTCACACTACCACTCGACAGCCGCTACGATTGACGGATTCTGGCATGAAAGTTGAAGCAGCGTGGAATGACGTAGCTCCGTACCTATCATCCAAGTTCTGTTGGACTCGATGCCCAGGATTAGAGCCGTTGTAACTACTAGAGGTGACAGCTCTGAGTACTAATTTTCGATATCCGTATACTTACTACAGAATCATTGTCTTCTTCCTACGGGACAGTACAGGCACAATGAAGCAAAGTCTTGTTATCTTCTGTCTTTCCTAGTGTTGCAGTTTTCACTGTCAGCAGTGTACAAATTACAGAGCCGGTCACCTCAGTTCTGAGACCAGCTCGTCTTCGCAGTGTCGCATTCCAGTGCTTCAATGGGGCTAGCAGTCGGTGATAGCCGCATGCCACAGCGATCCTGCGAGTTCCCACTTTGCTTTTACTTCTAGCAATCGAGTGCTGCTTATCACTGTGCTATGACGACGATGATGATATTCTATGAAGGCACACGAGACGAACATTACTGGACAGACCCGGGGTAATTCCAGTTGGGATAATTTCAAGCTGCTAGTTGTTTAATTTTATAAGGAAGCAGCTGTTTCCGGACACACGTAGCTGTGGCTTACGAGGAGAGCACGGCAGTTCCCATAACGCGATTTCCCAGAGACTTTGCTCGCTCAGCTGAAGAGGAATCAAAATAAGCGAACAAATGTCTCGGCTTATTCGTACATATTCGACTGTTTTTGAGAAAAGGACGGTCAAAGTGTTCCAAGTTATTTAGATTTCTTTTAGCGTGGTAGCCTCACCAGAAATAGTGGCACTGTGGTTAGCGTCGCGACCTCTCAATTTCGCGTCCGGCTTTCGAAACCCGATTATTGTTTTTATTTTATGCTTTATCTGCTCATGTCCGAAGGAGGTTACTATAAAATGTTTCTTATCAAGTTATGGGATACAAGGGCGTTATATTAATAACTGGGATTCACAATTAGCATCATTATATATATATATATATATATATATATATATATATATATATATATATATATATATATGCAGTGCAGTTACAATCGTCCCAAATTCTCATTTCCTTACATTTCCTTCTTACATCAATTCTTAAATTAATTCATATATCCTTGGGTAATACCTCCCATAGAAGCATTCGAAATATAGAATCCCCAACACCACGGACATCGCGCGAAGGCAGGTTTGTCACAGCGACTTTTCTTCGAATGAATCTCACACGGGAAAGAAACGTGAACGGTGCTGAAAATTTCACGCGTTGCCAATAATTCAGTGGCAATCCATGCATAACGGATCACTTTACCGAAAACTGGCACTTGCAACTGATTATGAATCAAGATACACTACAGGAATTTCACCGAAAACAATTTGAAATGGTTTTCCCATCATGTATTTTTTTTAGTTCATTCAGCAGACATACAACTAGGAGACAAACAAGGTGAACATTATTTCAATATACAACGGACAACATTCGTGTAATCATCTACAGACACGTGTAGATAAACGAAAAAAAAAATACGAACAGTCGGGTTACAAACACAAGGCTCAAAAGCTTGGAGCCCACAGTGCCACCACATCGGTTGAAGTATTTACTCGCTAAAAGGTAACAAAATACCTCGAAAACTTTGGCCGTCTTCTCAGAAAGGGTCGAGATCTACGGATAGGCCGAGGAAGGTGTTCGCTTTATTTTTACACCTCTTCCACTGAGCGAAGTTTCTGGGAAATCAGGTTATGGCACTTGCCGTGCTCTCCTCGTTAATCTGGTTAAACTGAAAGAAAGAAAAGAGAACGTATCCGCTCCTAATATGTATGGGAATTGGATACAAATCGTGATCTCTTTCTCCTTACTGTCTCTGTGACCATCTTCTTCCCCCGCCTCTCTTTCTCAATCTCCTCCTCCTCCTCCCCCCCTCTCTTTCCTACTCTGTCTGTCCATCACTTACTTCCCCCTTTCTATGTCCCTCTTCTCCTGCTCCCACTTCACTCTCCTACAGCTCTACAGCTGCCCCCCCCCCCCCTCCGCCCGTCTCTTAGCCGTCCCGACCACCACCACCACCACCACCACCACCACCACCACCACCTCCTCCTCCTCCCCTCTTTCGATCACCAATATTACTTTTTTATTTATTGTATTACATCATTTGGCGCTTTAGTAGGTGTACAAAAATACTATTCGAATGCAACGTTGTGTCAAAACTTCAAACTAATCGGTGAAGAATTTTCGTAGATTTATGATTTTGAACAAACGACCATTCACATTCATAGAGTGAGATTTTCACTCTGGAGCGGAGTGTGCGTCTACCAGTAAGTTACATTCACATTTATGTTGATACAGATTTGCGCCCTTTAGCGCCAGACGAATGAGGTGCCCAAGCCAATGTTATAAGGGTATTCATAAGTTTCCCTTGCTCACTCTTATAACGATCTGAAATGAAGGTGCCTAAGTTTATTTTACACTTTCCTAGTTAGAACAGCAACATGCTAAAATTTTAAAAACTGATACATTTCTTTCACTCAGTACCTTATTTAAACTATCTCGATTCCGTAAGAAGACTAAAAAGCTCAATCACGGACGAAGGTCCGCGAATCTCACCAAATGTAGCGAGAAGAAAAATTAAAACGGAAGCCGAAACGTAAAAAGCTTTCCTTTGATGTCATCGAAAATTTGAAAAATATTTATTATATACCGAAGGAACTGTCGAAGTTTCAGTTTTTGACCTTTACGGGAATAATCAGCATAATATTTTCATCTTTGCTTTTTCCTTGACCTCTTGTTTCGAAAAATTTGTTTCATTATTCTGAGGTGTTAAGAGGACGAGATAGGGAGATGTATTCGATAGAACGAATGTTCATTAATACTATATTTAATTTTTTACGTTCAGTGCCAAAGAGAACAACTTGAAGCGTTACATGTACATCACATCTCAAAGAACGTAATTTCTTCCGCTGAACATTCTTGAAACACATAAGCAGTAAAAAATTTTGCTTCTAGGCACATCCTCAACAAACCAAAAGTGTGGCTGTTGTCTGATACTGTAATATTTGTAAGCATGAGAGCAAGAACATGGTAGGTTGAAAATATTACTATGGTGAAATAATGTATTCACTGAACGTACACTTGTCACGCGTGCAGTTTCATTGCAGGTCAATTCATTATTAAGCTTTTCCGGTTTTTCTTCCGCTACGAGTAGGGCGCAGTCGCCTCATTCGTGAGAACTTGTATTCAGAGCATGAGTCTGTCGCCACCTCATTCGCGAACAGCTCCTAAGGTCACGAGTAACGACTGAGCTCGATGCAGGTGTTCACAGCTTCTACTAGCGGAATAAAAATTTGTTAACAGCAGACGCCATGGGCAATAATAATGTCATTTACGCGTTGCATAACAGCAGTGATGCTCGAAATGTATAAAAACATTTAGGTCACTCAGTGTCGGCTGTTGCTTAGCAAATATTACGTGTTGATAAACTAGCCTCGCCGGAGCACAGCGGGAGCCCCTGGGAAAGTAGGCTGTCCCGGCACGCAGCACACGGATCTTGCGCGGCAGTTCGGCAAGCGACTGTAGGGAGGCGGTAATTGCTTTAGCCGCCATAACGGCGCATCTTCAGCAGCTGATACCAGCGGCGCGCGTCAAATATGCATGGCCGCTCATTAAGCGGGCCTTGCCTCCACAGCGCAGCGGCACAGCGCTAGGCGAACGCGGAGGATACCAAGTTTCAACCCCTCACACGACTGCGTCGCGGATGCCAGCCAAATATCAAGTGTCAACTGTCTGCTGCAAACACATTTAACACTTTCAGGGTACGTGGTACAACGTGTGTACAACCATTCGTCTTTGCTTGAATGTATGGTGGTACAAAAAACGTACCACTTGGCTGCGAAGTCCTGACTTGTCGAGCGTGACGGTATGTTTCCTGAACTACCCGTTGTATACAGGGTGGTCCATTGATACTGACCGGGCCAAATATCTCAAGAAATACACATCAAACGAAAAAACTACAAAGAACGAAACTCGTCTAGCGTGAAGGGGGAAATCAGATGGCGCTATGGTTGGTCCGTTAGATGGTGCTGCCATAGTTCAAACGGATGTAAACTGCGTTTTTTTGTTTTTTTTGTTTTTTTTTTTTAATAGGAACCCTCATTTTATTTTACATATTCATGTAGTACGTAAAGAAATATGAATGCTTCAGTTGGACCACTTTTTTCGCTTTGTGATAGATGGCGCTGTAATCGTCACAAACGTATAAGTGCGGACGGCATTTGCTTCGTGATACATTATCCGTGTTAAAAGTGGGCCGTTTACCAATTTCGGAAAAGGTCGATATCGTGTTGATGTATGGCTATTGTGATAAAAATGCCCAACGGGCGTGTGCTAAGTATGCTGCTCGGTATCCTGGACGACGTCATCCAAGTGTACGGACGGTGCGCCGGATAGTTGCGTTATTTACCGAAACAGGAAGTGTTTAGTCACATGTGAAACGTCATCCACGACCTGCAACAAATGATGATGCCCAAGGACATGATTTAGCTGCTGTCGCGGCTAATCCGCACATCAGTAGCAGACAAACTGCGCGAGAATGGGGAATCTCAGAAACGTCGGTGTTGAGAATGCTACATCAACATCGACTGCATCCGTACCATATTTCTATGCACCAGGAATTGCATAGCGACGACTTTGAACGTCGTGTACAGTTCTGCCACTGGGCACGATGACAGATTTTTTGTACGCGTTCTGTTTTTGTACGCGTCATTCACCAACAGCGGTAACGTAAACCGGCATAACATGCACTATTCGGCAACGGAATATCCACCATGGCTGCGACAAGCGGAACATCAGCGACCTTGGCGGGTTAATGTATGGTGCGGCATTATGGGAGGAAGGATAATTTGCCCCTATTTTATCGATGGCAATCTAAATAGTGCAATGTATGCTGATTTCCTACGTAATGTTCTACCTATGTTACTACAACATGTTTCACTGCATGACAGAATGGATATGCACTTCCAACATGATGTATGTCCGGCACATAGCTCGCGTGCGGTTGAAGCGGTATTGAATAGCATATTTCATGACAGGTGGATTGGTCGTCGAAGCACCATACCATGGCCCGCACGTTCACCGGATCTGACGTCCCCGGATTTCTTTCTTTGGGGAAAGTTGAAGGATATTTGCTATCGTGATCCACCGACAACGCCTGACAACATGCTTCAGCGCATTGTCAATGCATGTGCGAACATTACGGAAGGCGAACTACTCGCTGTTGAGAGGAATGTCGTTACACGTATTGCCAAATGCATTGAGGTTGACGGACATCATTTTGAGCATTTATTGCATGAATGTGGTATTTACAGGTAATCACGATGTAACAGCATGCGTTCTCAGAAATGATAAGTGCACAAAGGTACATGTATCACATTGGAACAACCGAAATAAAATGTTCAAACGTACCCACGTTCTGTATTTTAATTTAAAAAACCTACCTGTTACCAACTGTTCGTCAAAAATTGTGAGCCATATGTTTGTGACTATTACAGCGCCATCTATCACAAAGCGAAAAAAGTGGTCCAACTAAAACATTCATATTTCTTTACGTACTACGCGAATGTGTAATAAAAAATGGGGGTTCCTATTTTAAAAAAAAACGCAGTTGATATCCGTTTGACCTATGGCAGCGCCATCTAGCGGGCCAACCATAGCACCATCTGGCTTCCCCCTTCAAGCTAGACAAGTTTCGTTCTTTGTAGTTTTTTCGTTTGACGCTTATTTCGTGAGATATTTGGCCCGGTTACGATCAATGGACCACCCTGTATAACGAGGTAGTTTCCACTCTGATCGAGAGAGATCATAAGCTGCATTGCTTCATGTGGTGTGTCTGTTGCGATTGTTCTTTCCGACAGCGTGGATAGTGCTGTATTTTTTTGTCCATTGCACTGCGACCGAGTACGGTCTTTATGTGATATATTGTGGATTCACGTCTTCTTTACAGGTAAGATAACGACTTGTATACAGGCAGCATCACTGTAGAATTTACAGCCCTTAGGAAAATTCTACAGAGGACGACTATTTCACGAATAACTCAAGAGTTCAAAATATGGACCACCAGGCATCCACTTTCCTCCACTATGTCAGATACTGAGGGGAACATTGAGTAGTGCTATGCATTTCGTGTAGTGTGGTCAAATTGCATGGGAGGTTAAATGAACTTCATAGATTTAATTCAAGACGTTATCTTCCATTTCAATTTCTAATGAATCGCTGTAGGCACGTACTCAAAGATGCTGAAATTCCTTCAGCTTACAGTTCGTCGGACGATGAAGCAGATTTTAGTGATGACGACCCAGATTACTGTGCACCTCATTCAGGAATACATGGAAAGTATTCGCAGTTGCGAGTACGAACAACCATCAGTTGTGGAAGGGAATGACGACAATGAAAATTTGTGGCGGACCGAGACTTGAAACCAGATTTCCCACTTTACGCGAGTGGTCGCCTTAACACGCAAGCATGCCCGAAGGAACACTGCATCGTTCTTCCTAACGAAACAGGCACCGCAATATCGTATTTATCCGCCGATATCATCAGGTAAAATGTCCTCCCCCGTGCGGGAAGTACACAATATCTGTACGAGTACTGGTTGTGAAGTAGGAACGAAGACATGGAGGTTTGGGTTCGCCCGTGAGTCGTGCACGAAGAGCCAAAGCAGTTAAGGTGACTAATAATCTGGGTTATATTCCCGGTCCAGCACAAATATTCATAGTCGTCAATCCCTTACAGAGGGTGAAAAGTATTTAAACCGACAAACTCTGGGAGGTTGTAGGGGACATCGAAACAAATATTTTCCCCTGATGTCATTTTTTCCTATGAGGAGTATTTAAACCGACATGCTACGGTCGCAGGTTCGAATCCTGCCTCGGGCATGGATGTGTGTGATGTCCTTAAGTTAGTTAGGTTTAAGTAGTTCTAAGTTCTAGGGGACTGATGTCCACAGTAGTTCAGTCCCATAGTGCTCAGAGCCATTTTTTTTTTAAACCGACAGAGGAAGATTTCTCTGGCGGCAAATTAATTAAACGAAAAAACACTTTTCCATTTTTATGACCAAGAGACAAAACATTAGCACAACCCAATTTCAATTATAGTAGATTTTCAAAAATGCCTCCATTGACACGTAAACAAAGGTTACACCGTCGGATTATGTTCTGCCTGACACGGGCAAAAACCCCAGGACTATCCTGAATTGTTCCTGCTGCTCTCCGGGCAACCAGATCCTCTTCTGATGCAACAGGAGTTCGGTAAACAAGGTTGCGCATCTCTCCCCACACAAAAAAGTACAGAGGGAACATTTTCTGGGGATCGAGCAGGCCATGGTACAGGACCACCTCTGCCAATCCACGTTTCTGGGAACCGTCGGTCCAGGAATCGACGCACACGACGACTGAAATGCGCCGGCGCCCCGTCATGTTGGAACCAATTGCGTTGTCTTGTAGGGAGCGGAACGTCTTCCAGTAATTCTGGCAATGCTCTGGAGAGAAAATTCTAATAGTGCCTGCCATTAAATGGCCTAGGTAGCAGATACGGCCCAATTAAACAGTCCCCAACAACACGACCCACACATTAACGAAGAACCGCACTTGATGAGCGCTAGTAACTGTGGCATGTGGGTTATCCTCACTCCAAACATGCGAATTGTGCATGTTGAAGACTCCATCATGCCCGAACGTTGCTTCATCGGTAAACAACACAGAGGATGGAAATGAAGGATGCATTTCACACTGTTCCAGGTACCACTGCGAAAACTGTGCTCTGGGTGGATAATCATCTGGTTCCAAGCTGTGGACACACTGTAAGTGAAATGGACGTAACAATTGCTCTCGAAGGACTTTTCTTACATTCGTCTGATTCGTCTTTATGTTACATGCCCAATTGCGCAAGTGCTGATTGAAGGATCCCGCTCCACGTGCTTCCTCAAATTGCAGCGTTCTTACCGTGCGACGGCTTCCCTGTCCAGGTAATCTGCTAAATGACCCGGTCTCACGCAGACATTGGTACACAGCAGCAAAGGTCGTATGATGCGGGATACGGCGATTAGGATATTGTTGTTGATAAACCCGTTGTGCAGCTCGTACGTTGTGGCGCGTTACGTAGTACGCACCAACCATATCAGTGTACTCACTCCAGGTGTATCGCTCTATTAGTATACAGAGACAATGCACTACTACACTGGTGGACAGCAGTTGCCTACAACTGAAGAGCGTAATACGGCCTCCGCCAGTTTAAATACTCCTCATAGGAAAAAATGACATTAGGGAAAAATATTTGTTTTGATGTCCCCTACAACCTCCCAGAGTTTGTCGGTTTAAATACTTTTCACCTTGTGTAGCTAATGGTTGTTCATATTCGCGACTCGAATACATTTCATAACGGCTATAATCACCGCAGTTCCTGTTCCTTCGGACATGCACGCATGAGCGAAGGAACATTGTATTGTAATTCAGAACAACACAGCCACTACAGTATAGCATCATTCAGAAATGGTTATTTCTGTAACAAGCTCTTCAGACGAAGGTGATTCACCAGAGAAAATACATAACCAAGCAATGCACGTCTCATCTTACGGTTTTAGTGGAACTGCTGAAACAAGACGAATAACTGAAAGGTGATAAAGTCAGTTGGGTTACAAGTGACACTGGGTTGTGTATTGTAAATTGGAAGGACACAAGAACTGTGCATTTTTTGTCAAGTTTTCATGACCAGAGAGCCACAGCAGAAGTACTGTGGAAAGAAGAGAATGGAACTTATCATGGAAATATGAACTGTGTGGACAAATTTCATCAAACGAAACCAACACATGAAATTGAAAGAAATACTCGGAAATGGTGGCCACATATCTCCTGGTACTTCACTAATGTAGGTGTGGTGAATACTTTCGTGTTTCACAAGGAACTGAAGCTTGAAGCAATGACAAGGAAGTGTCCAGAAGACTTGTGAACACTTCACTGGCTGCTTCAAAGAAGAAAGGCTGACGCCTCAGAAATCTAGCACAGATTAGTAAAAATAAACCTTGTGGACCTAAAAGAGTGAGAACAGTTAGCTCAACACACCAACCACGAAGAACTGCACGGGGAAGATGTGTAAACTGCATTACCAAGGAAAAGCAGATAAGAACTGGATGTATGGGTTGCGTGTGCCAGGCATCTCTCTGCTTAAAAAAAGGAAAACAAGCCTTGCTTCCAAGCCTGTCACATTGCTTAAAGCGTTAAACATGGCAGGTTCCTTTATGTTTGCAAAATCAAATCCTGCACCCAATACTGCTACGTCGTGTGAAGAGTGGTGGGTGCTACACATCACGTACCAACACTGTTTTCGAAGAAATCTTTTGAAAATCGTCATTATGTCGATTAATTTTATTATTCTAATGAAATTGTATAACATTTCATCCGAGTTTTTATAAGACTGTTCGGCAAATAGAATTATAGTGCAACAAGGGTCGAACTTTGTCTCATAACGCTCTGCACGAAAGAATTAAGGTATTTCGAGCAAAGGAATGGTCTCAGTATGTACGAAAATGTTATCAGCAACATTAATGGGTATTTTACCACAATTATTCTCAGGCATTCATAGCAATCGCACATTATTACGATTATGGGTTTCAGCGTTAGCCGAATTCAGATCTGTTACAGTAAATACACACATCAAAAATTGTTTTGCACCACCTCGATTCCGAGAGTTCCGGAACCTGTACAGAAAATTGGAATAGAGATCAACATAAACATCATTTCCGCCCTTTTCACTAATCATGAAAACCACACATTGCATGTTGTACCACCATACAGCGAGACCTTCACAGGTGGTGGTCCAGATTGCTATACACACCGGTACTTCTAATACCCAGCAGGACGTCCTATTGCATTGATACATGGCTGTATTCGTCATGGCATGCTATCCACAAATTCATCAAGGCACTGTTGGTCCAGATTGTCCCACTCCTTAACGGAGATTCGGCGTAGATTCCTCAGAGTGGTTGGTGGGTCACGTCGTCCATAAACAGCCCTTTTCAATCTATCCGAGGCATTTTTCGATAGGATTCATGTAAGGAGAACATGCTGGCCACTCTAGTCGAGCGATGTCGTTATCCTGAAGGAAGTCATTCACAAGATGTGCGCGATGGGAGCGCGAATTGTCTTCCATGAAGACGAATGCCTCGGTAATATCCTACTGATATGGTTGCACTACCCGTCGGAGGATGGCATTCACATATCATAAAGCCGTTACGGCGCCTTCCATGACCACCAGCGACGTACATCGGTCCCACATAATGCCATCCCAAAACAGCAGGGAACCTCCACCTTGCTGCACTCGCTGGACAGTGTGTCTAAGGCGTTCAGCCTGACTGGGTTGCCTCCAAACACGTTTCCTACGATTGTCTGGTTGAAGGCATATGCGACATTCATCGGTGGAGAGAACGTGATGCCAATCCTGAGCGGTCCATTCGACATGTTGCTGGGCCCATCTGCACCGCGCTGCATGGGGTTGTGGTTGCAAATATGGACCTCGCCATGGACGTCGGGAGTGAAATTGTGCATCATGCAGCCTATTGCGCACAATTTGAGTCGTAAAACGAAATCCTGTGACTGTACGAAAATCATTATTCAACATAGTGACGTTGCTGTCAGGGTTCCTAAGAGCCATAATCCGTAAGTAGCGGTCATCCGCTGCAGTAGTAGCCCTTGGGCGGCCTGAGCGAGATATATCATCGACAGTTCCTGTCTCTCCTCCATGTCCGAGTAACGTCGCTTTGGTTCAGTTTCAAATGCCTGGACACTTGCCTTGTTAAGAGCCCATCCTAGCACAAGGTAACAATGCAGACGCGATCGAACCGCGGTATTGACCGTCTAGGCATGGGTGAACTACAGACAACAAGGGCCGTGTACCTCCTTCCTGGTGGAATGAATGGAACTGATCGGCTGCTGCACCCCCTCCGTCCAATAGGCGCTGCTCATGCATGGTTGTTTACATCTTTGGGCGGGTTTAGTGACATCTCTGAACAATCAAAGGGACTGTGTCCATCTTCAGGTGTTCTAGGAACCAGGGTGATGCAAAACATTTTTTGGTGTGTGTAAAAGAAAAACTACAATTAGCGACTGCATCACAAAAAACGTAGTATAGTACAATTCACACTCGCATAGCCTTTAAGAGCAATGTTGATATAATATGTAAACATTCGAATCTTTCCCACTGCAAAATGTATCTTATCTCGAGTTTTTCTGTAGACTATATGTGGTATCACGTATCGATACTATCCTAATGGTGTATCACAGTTGGGAACGGAATTGCAAGTTTTCGTCCAAAGCCGAAAGCGGCCGTGCAGGATCCGTCGGATCCAAAGCAGCATGCCCACTGGGCTACACCACCAGCGGCTCGGTGCTACGAGTACCCTCCGCTGCCGCAGAACAGGATCGCCAACGGCAGCGACTCACGCCACTCACGTTTGGAGCCGCTTCGCTTGAGGCGATACGCAGAAGCCGCCAAGTCGCGGTTCTGTCTTCATCGTCCGTGATTTATTACAGAGAGTCTTCCTTGTGGACACTGAGAACTGGACTCTATTTCTTGTCGCATAATTTGTACCGAATCTTGATACGTTTGGAGAAATAAAAATTGCTGTGTTACTTGTTCACTAAACATTTCTAGTCCTGTCCAGCTTTCCTACGACGAAAGTTTCGGCACTATTCTCTAGCCCATCTCTCTCCTTACCGCTGCGTACGAAGTCGCACACAACACCACGTACACGTCACAATTCAAAAATGCTGCAGATGGATGGTATTGGCACCTCTATATAATTAAACACAACTAAAACTGATGGTGTACTTTATAATATCTGGTATACTAAACACTACACTTTCAAAATAAGCAACTGTTTTTTTAAACACATGAGTTCGCATTAAAATTTGACCTAAATATCCATTTAGGTCTTACAGCAATAAACACAATAAAAATACACTGTCCAGTCACATTAATGTGTTAGCCTGCCAGAAGCCTAAATAACCAAAATAACCACTTTTAGCAGCGCGGACCGCGGCTAGATGTGCTAGGAACAGAGTCAGTGCTGTTCTGGACGGCACGGATAGGAATTTGGAGTTATGCCGACTCCGGTGCTGTGGCCAGCTCCGTTAGGTTTTTCAGTTGAGGACCCATGGCGCGAACAGCCCGATCGAGGTGGTCACACGGGTTCCCGATTGGATTTAAAATCGGAGTTTGGTGACCAGGGGAGTATGGTAAACTCATCCTGATGCTATTCGAACCATGCATGTAGACAACGAGCCGTGTGATACATTGTATTATCCTGCTGGTAGATGCTATCGAAGCTAGGAAAAACGAAGTGCATGTAGGGGTGGACGTGTCCCCAAGGGTAGATGTATACTTCTATCGATCCATTGTGCCTTCCACAATGATGAGATCACCCAGGGTATGCCACTAAAACATTCTCCAGATCATAACGCACCCTCCTCTGGCATGGAACTTTCCAACGATTGTTGTAGGGCGTTTGCCTTTGACATTTCACGCCGTACCCACCAACGGCCATCTGCCCGATGGAGCATAAAACGTGATCATCTGAAAAGGTCACCTGTCGCCGCTCAGTGGACGTCCAGTTGCAGCACCAGCGTGCAAATTCCAGCCTTTTTCGCTGATGAACAGCAGTTCGCATGGGTGCATGAACCAGGCGCCTACTGCGGAGGCCCATACGCAACAACGTTGGCTGAATGGTCGTTGAGGAGACACTATTGGTAGCCCATTGGTTCATCTGGGCATGCACTTGTTGAACAGCTGCAAGTCTATTCTCCCGTACACATCTTCGCAGCTGTCATCTACCTGTCACCTATGACCTGTGGTCCACCACAGTTGCCTTGGCTGCAGTTTTGGTTGGTGCCATTTTGCCAAGCACGGAATCACGCGAACAGTTTCAAACTTAGCCGTTTCCCAAATGCCTCCACCCTTGGCCCGAAAGCTAGTGATCATGCCGTTTTGGACATCAAATAAGTATCTCCGTTTCAGCATTACGACAACGACTGCACTGTTTCCGCGTCCAGCCGACATGCTTTACATACCCTTCATGTTACTCCTGCCACCTGCAGTCTGTAGGTAGTTATAGCACGTTGACGTCGAGCACAGTTGGTAGTCACATTAATGACATTGGACCGTGTAAAAGAAACGTAGAATAATGTCAAGCAAGCATCCTAATTTGTTCTTACTGAAAGAATATAAATACTGAGACAAATTGTATCGTACAAACGTAATTTAGGCACAACTACAGAAATTTAATTTTTTATTGTTATTAATTATTTCCTTTAATATTCTTCCTTCATCTGTCACTGTTTTACTTTTATTTTTATTGTGTTTATTCCTGCAAATCCCAAAGAATATTCAGGTCAATTTATAATGCACCTTTCGGTCGCTAATTGATAGAAGAGTTTCACATTTACAACGAGCGGTCACATGAATATGTGACAGGTGGAAAAGAAGTAATTAAACTGTTTATTATTTCAAAAGTAATCGCCTTAGCTGTTAACAGATTTATGCCACTGTGAGACAAGATGGTCAGTGCTTTCACGAAAAACGTTTGCACTTACCTACAAATCATGATTGTACCAAGGCGTTCACCTCTTCGCCCGAAGCAAATCGACAACCACCATTGTCTTTCAACAGGCAAATTGCAGTATCGTCAGGGATACTATAGCTGCGAATATGCTATTTATCTTCTGAACTAATTGACGGTAATACCGTCCGCTCATCTTTCAGTTTTACCAATTAATCAGGCACCAGATCGTTAAGTGCAGATTTTATTTTTGACATACCGCCTCGTTAGCTTTTCTTTTTCTTAACTTTAAATAGACGGCGAATCTTGTGTCTTCCACACGACTCCAGCGTTGCTCAGCTTAGGACCTAAGATATAGGATCACCTGAAGATGTGGCTGTGATGGCACGAAACCGGTCTCTAGTCCAATAAAAAGGACTTTCATGCATCTGAAGAGGTTTTTTATTTTCCAAGATCTTTCCAAAAATATGGAAATCTCATGGGGAGAGACCGGGGCTGTATTGGGGATGTGTGAGAGCCTCCCGACGAGAACTTCTGTAGCGTACTCGAAACAACTTTAGTAACATGTAGGTGAGCCCACAGTTGGATTAATGAACTAATGCTTAAGGCGATTACTTTTGTAATGACAAACAGTTTGATACTTTCTGGCAGATTAAAACTGTGTGGCGGACCGAGGCTCCAACTCGCGACCTTTGCCTTTCACGGGCACGTGCTCTACCGACTCAGCTACCCGAGCTCGACTCACGGCCCCTCCGCACAGTTTTACTCCCACTAGTACCTCGTCTCCTATCATCCAAACTTCACAGAAGTTCTCCTGCGAACCTTGGAAGACTAGCATTCCTAAAAGAAAGAAAATTTCATTCTGGAAACATCAGCCTGTGGCTAAGTCACGTCTCCGCAATATACTCTCTTCCAGCAATTCTAGTCTTGGAAGGTTCGCAGGAGAACTTTGACGAGTTATTGGCGGAAGTACAGCAGTGGGGAGGGGTCGAGAGTCGTGCTTGGGTAGCTCAGTCTGTAGAGCACTTGTACACGAAAGGCAAAGGTACCGATTTCGAGTTTCGGTCCAGCACACAGTTTCAATCTGCCAGGAAGTTTCTTATCGGCACACACTACGCTTCAGAGAGAAAATTTCATCAATAAGCAGTTTACTTACTTTTTTTCATCTGTCTCGTATTCACTTCAGACCCCTTATACACTGGTGTCCAAAATTAAAGCAACAAATCATTATTTCCACGTCCTGTGTCTAATTCACGGTATAATCGTACAAAATGTCAATAGAGCAATCGTGTTCTGCACCGGAAATGGCATGCCGGTCAATGGGCAACCATGCCAGCGGTGATGACAGGGCACCTATCAAAAGGGATAGTGTTTGCCGAGTAGTCCCACATCTAGAGTCGCTGTGTACACAGTCACAGATGGTGCAGTATGGCACGAAGACGACACCTAGCACACCCTCTGCGGTGGAGAGCCGTGAGAAGAATGGAAGCTGGACAGTCGCAAACTGATGTGTGCCCGAAGGCTTAATGTGAATAGTCCTGTTGTTTCTCGGATGTGGTGACAATTTATAAGAGACCGAAACTGTATCACGAAGACCAGGGCAGGGCCGACAATGTGTGATATCAAAAAGAGAGGACCGTTTCTTGGCCGTAAGGGCACGACGGTACCGCCTTAGTACTGGCATCTGACCTTGCAGCTTCCACTGGAGGTGTTGTATCGAGGCAACAGTGTACAGAAGGCTTCGGCAGAGTAGCTTTTATTGTCGGAGACCTTCTGTATGTGTATCTCTGGCGCGTCTTTAAGAAAAAGCACGTCTAGAGTCGTCAACATGCCATCTGGTCGGTTGAATCGTGGGCCGATCTTCTTTTCGTAGATGAGTCCCGATTTGGTCTGGAGATTCGTTCCCGAGGCATTCGCATCTGGAGGAAATGTGAAACACGATTTCAGAATCCAAACATTGTGGAAAGACTCTACTCTCGAGCAAGATCCTTAATGGTGTGGGCAGAGATTATATTGACAACTCGAACACCTCTTCATGAAATGGCACGGGTGAATCGGTAAGGTTTAACTGCTGTCAGGTATCGCGACTAGATTTTGGGACCTCATGAGCGGTTGTTGTGAGGTCGCGTGGGCCCAGACTTCGTACTGATGGACGATAATGCTCGACTTCATAGAGCACGGGTGGTTGATGTTTTCTTGGAAACGGAAGATACTGCATGTGTAGCGTGGCTTGCTCGCTCTCCCGATTTGAATACCATAGAGCATGCCTGGGATGCGCAAGGGAGACAGGTTGTATCACGTCAGCATCCACCAACCACTCTCCAAGACTTGCGAGCATCTCTGCAGGAGGAATGGGCGTTGTTGCCTCAACATGAGGCTGATGGTATCACTCACAGTACGCCCTGTGTTGTCAGGCCTGTATTGCTGTCGGAGGTGGTCACACCCAAAATAGATCACATTAACCAGTTGTCGGAATCTGTGTGCAAATCCGTTAAGTTGGAAAAAAACGAAGAACATTTTCGTCTACCTTTATGCATGTTGCAGTTGTTTTCGTTCTCTGTTCTTTACATTGTTTCTACTTTACTATCACTTGTTTACACTGTTTTGTAGCAAAATAAACGCAACCTTGCAAAATTTCCGTTTTTTGCTTTATTTTTGGACACCAATGTATTAATGATAACAACAAACAGTATTTGTAGACAATTCATGTTTGGCCTTTTTCATTGATAAAAAGGTTATCAGCAGCATTATCAGATTGTTCACTGACGATACTTTTGTTCAAATGGCTCTGAGCACTATGGGGCATAACATCTGAGGTCATCAGTCCCCTAGAACTTAGACCTACTTAAACCTAACTAACCTAAGGACATTACACGCATCCATGCCCGAGGTAGGATTCGAACCTGCGACCGTAGCGGTCGCGCTGTTCCAGACTGAAGCGCCTAGAATCGCTCGGCCACATCGGCCAGCGATACTTTTGTCCCCAGGAAAGTTCCCTCATTGGAAAGTAGTAAGGAAATGGTGACAGAATAGTAATTGGCATTAAAACAGCGATACGTGGCTAGTTTACAATGACATAGCTTAAACTGACTCGATATTACTGGCAGGTTTGTATTTTTTCTGCACGCCTTATATAAGGTGTTTCAGCTAAAGTGATTTCCTTTGTAACTGACAAAATAATAAGTGAAACGAATATTTCTTCAGATAGGTAAACGCAAGCAACATTACTCTCTCTGCGAAGTTATGAACATCATTTACTCCGTCATTCTCCAGCAAGTTAAAGCAAAGAGTTATAATTTTTAAATATAACATTTTTTCTATTATGTATCTGATGTATTTAAAATGTGTACAGACCAATTAAAATCAATTATCTTTGCATTTTAGATAATGAACTGGAAAAGTTCGAAACTTAAGGCTGTATGCAACCTTCTGCGCATAACTGACTGTGTTCAGATGGACGTTCTGGTGGCGGAATGTTCATTTAACTGCGGTGTTCAAACGAGAGGCCCATTTTCCTGACTCAGAACTCCATGTTACTTCTGAACTACCTGCGGACGAGATGTAAAGTTACTGATATCACGGAACGATAGGGTTTCTAGCTGTACTGTTTGAAGTAATCTTGGGTTATAGATTCGGTAACATAAACACGATTCTTTAGACCTCCACACAAAATAAAATTTAATTGTGTTATGTGGAGCGATCTTGCGGGCACAGTCCCAAGTAACTTCAGGCGGTACGGCGAGAAAGTTTGTCGATAAGTAACACCCGGAATTTCAGGTCGCTTCTGCAGGTCGTTTAGGATGACTTTGAGCTGTGCATTCAGGAAAAAAGGCACTCGTTTGAACACCTTACTGTTATGAACATTCCTCCACTAAAGCATCGGTCTGAAGACACTCAGTTATGCACAACATGTTGCATACGCTTTTGCGACTAAACGTGTCTTGCACCCAAACCAAAAATGAAAGATATTTTATTTAAATTGATTTGCGCATAGATGCTTTACATACACCAGCCCCATAAAAGAGAAAATAATGTTCTATTTTAAAAAATCATCCTGTAAGTGTCTGGGGAAAGACTATGTTCATAACCCCATAGAAAGCGTCACGTTTCTTACGTTTATCTATCTACATAAATATTACTTTTATTTTTTGTAAGTTAGATAGAAAAACACCTTATCTGAAACTCCCTGGATGTAGTTGTGTAACAAAGGTTATCACTTATCAGGGAAAGTGTCAGGTGAATATGCTTTATACAGTGTGTATACACGGACAAGAAAAAAATTCCCGGATTTCGTCCGGTTGAAAATACTTTTTCTCAGGAGAAAATTCACCTTTTCCCGGATAAAAATGCAGTATACCCCGGCGTGAAAGAGCTTTTTTCGATTTAAGCGACACTATACTATTCCTCAGAGCTGTACAACCTATCAGTCCCTTGAATGGTAAAGGTTTTATACACCATCATAAAACTTCCCGGCAGTTTAGGAAACGGAACCCAGCAAAAAACAACGTGTTTTGAAAAGATCTTTGATGCGCGGAAACATGCACACAGCATATTTTCGTATTACGAAAATATAAATACGAATTCCGCCAAATACAGCACGATCGCTTCGGAAACACTGAAATCGAGACTTTGGTGCGCTTTTGTCTGCCATTCAGAGCTCTCGTTACCGGATCTCGTCAGCCAATGACAGCAGATGTTCAGAGCATAGGACACGCCATGCACTCAGCCATAGCCACATCACTGTTAAGTAGCGCGAACACGCAAATAGGAAAAGTTAAAGGTTTAAATTAATACACACAGAGCTACAAGAAAAGCTAAGCTTTAGAGTATAGTATTGGTCTTTTTTAGGTGGTGTTGCCCTCCAAGATATATCAAACACGAACGTACCAGTAAAATTTTTAAATAACGGCATAAATGGCTGGTCTTTTGGGCCCAAAATTTTTCTAATTGGCTGGTCCCAAAGTCTTAAGTTTTGAATGAGAGTCATACGTTCCGCGATTTACAAAAATTCATCGCACATTTTCACCCGAAACTAATTTATCTTGCGTGAAAGGGAATTTAACTTGAAAGTAACGCTTCTCAAACCACCATTTTCACAATATTTTCCCGCGACCTGTCAGAAATGTAAACACTTGTGACGTCACGTTCATCGAAAGCAGTTTGTTGTACGAAGTATTGCATGTCTTCGTCCGAAAGCCTTTGACACATGTTGCTGCACGCAGACGTTTGTGTGTGCACTATCGTTTGCTGTTGTACACGGCGCATTTTCTTTGCAACTAAAGTTTTATTTTGGTGTTACCCTCTCGTTTAGTCTTACAGCTGCAGTATTATTCTGTAGAAGCGGACTAAAGTAAAATTGTTTGCCACAGTATTAGTTCTTACCAGTCAAAATTACAAAAATGTAACCGGAAGCTGCAACAATGTAAAATTTCCGGAATTTAAAAAAAATCCGTGTTTTTCTCAGATTTCCCGATTGTCCTGGGGCGTTTGCATCCTGTTTATAACAACGAACATCAAACGCAACGAAAGATGATAACAAAGGGTGACGGTTGGGTGGGGTTCAGCGCTTCGACGATGTGGACATTAGCGAAAAAGGCTGCCATAAGCAAGCGGTCGTGGTCCGTTTTCAGGAAATCAGGGCCACAAATTAGTACAGCCACGCGAAAATCAAATTAAGCTTCTCCTTCGGTCTCCAGTCCTTGGTAAACTCATTAATTTCGGGACACTAGCTGGTTTGGGCAAGGACACACAAAGTGACATAAGCCAACGGAAAAAAAAAGATTACTTTCTGTTGGGTAATACCTAAATTCGTAGTTTTTAGGCACTCAGTTCATGTTAGACAGTGTTTTTTTTCTATCACGTACAGTTTTGTCGCAGTGTTATTTTGTTATAAACTAGAAAACTAGCAAATCAAATGTAATTGGAATGAAAAGTATGAAACGTTTGTTCTCGTCTGTCGTCTCGAAGCTTCCGTCGCGTGGCGAAGTCTCACTCTGATGCGGCCAGAGTCGAAGCACTCTTAATAAAGAGCGGCGCTCCAGACAAATTGCCCGACGCATTGCTCTACAGAGTTCCTCGGAAACTTTTGATGGCAAACCCGGATTTCTATGCACTGCGACACATACACTTCCTGTGTAAACAACAATAGTCAGCCTCGCTTTGACCCTCGAGACAGGGTTAAAATAGTCACTACTAATATACCACTAGCCAATTCCCTGTACAACCCAAATGATTTCAAAACACACTCAGATCCGATCGCTCCATTCGAAAACGAACCCGCAAATAGTCAGTACATCTTCTACAAAACGTTTCTAGCTTATCCTCCAGTCTAAAGTTAAAAGGATACACAAAAGCACCACAAGTTTCCACTGTAACAAGTAGGATTTATAATCTTCTATGAGACCCCACCAATTCCGCCTCATTGTTATCAAACACTACCTCCAGCGAGCTGCTGTCTCTACATTCTGATACCAGACCTGCGAACTGTGTACACCTAACCGCTGCTTTCTCATTTAGTTGCACCTTTTCTAACAAAAACTGGAAAGCAGCTGAGATATTCTCACCAAAGCACAGCAAACACACTTGCTACTCTTTTCAGTTTCCCGCTGCAGAATAACAACTTTATTGAGGACTGAGGATCCCCCACTCGCGAATTCGTACATGCAGCAGTTTTAAAACCACAGCTCAGATCGACAGGGCTCAGAACTCCTTTCTTACATCGCGACGGGTGCCGGTTCACTCCCTATTTCGCTCCACGAAAATATTCAATGTTTAGGCCTTTCACCCTATCGGAACCAGAAGCAGAATGAAGGTATTTGCATTGGCCATTTCAAGCACCCACTAACAGAGCTGCTGCAAAGTGCTACTCCCTGGGAGGACATTCAGAACTTTTCTTGCAAATCTGTTGGAAAATACCAGCCATTGTGGGAAATCACATACATTTAAGCCTGCCATGTATATACTGAACTCAACCCATTTAGGAGGATTAGGGGAAGACTGAAACGTCACCGCAAGGTTGGAGAACTCCACTTTCCCTTGGATACTGTCTCTGGTGGACACAATAGTTCCTGAAGAGCATACAGGCACGCCCCAGAAATGACATGTTACAAGTAATTTAATTATTCAGTATGAATGAATGTTTTATTTAGGTATTAACATAAAAACACCTGAATGAACCTTTTCTTCTGCAGTCGAGTGTATGCTGTTATGAAACTTCCTGGCAGATCAAAATTCTGTGCCGCACTGGAACTCAAACACGAATCCACCTTTCACGGGCAATGCTCTTGCCAATTCCAGCTTCAATTCCCATTACGGCATATAGTTTAAATCAATCAGAAAGTTTCACAGTAGCAACCATTCCACTGCAGAGGAAATTTTGATTCTGAAAATGATGCCTCAGGCTGTATCTAAGCCATTTCTCTGCTATAACCTTTCTTCCGAGACTGCCAGTACAGCAAGTCATTGCAGAAGAACTTCTGTCAAGTTTGGAACGCAGGAGATGACGTACTGATGGAAGTAAAGCTGTGAGGATGGGTCCTGAGTAGTGCCTGTGAAAGGGACAATTCCAAGTTGGAATGCTGTTGTGGCACACAATTTTAATACGCCAGGAAATTTCATGGAAACACCTTCTTCTTAAAGGATTCACTACAATTATTTCTCCAGTGAACTGCCTCTTGTAGACCTCAGTGAAGTGACAAATAATAGCCTGCCATGAAATTGGCACTGCAGAGGCCTCGGCACTGTCTTTCCATCACTTTGACGTATTGGTAAAATCATTAGCCTTGTTCTTCACTGCCGTCACCCATTTTATCAGTTAAAAAAAGTATATATGTGAATGTTCAAAAAAGTTAAACAAACCAGAAATAAAAACAGATGAACCCAGGAGACATCACACTAATGGAACGTAACACTACCTGAAGCCTTCATAATGATCTCCACTCAGCAAGAAAGAGTCCACAAGTTTGTTCAGGTATGTCATATACAGCTGCAGCTGCTCACTGATTAAATCTCGTAAAACTACTAAATTATGCAGATGTTGATTGTTACATTTCACCTGCTATTCCAGATATTTTTCTGTGGGATTCAATTTGGGTGATTTAGGAGACTAGTCAAGAGGCGATAGTGTTTCTGTATCCATCAAACTGGGACTGTATATGTGCATACGTGAATACGGTTGTTGTCATCTTGGAAGGCAGAAGTGTCCACAGCACACTCATCATGGAGATGCTACAGAAAGAGCACTACTTGGGCACCAAGAAGGCTGAAATAAATATCCTGGTTCTTGTCCACAGTAACCAGATCAAGTTTCCTCAATTCATGGTAAGGAAAAGTCCCCTGAAAATCACAGAATGATGTCTGCCCTGAACTAAAGCCTTCACATACTATGATTTAAATGGCTCGTGCCCACTGGCACATTGGATACCTTGCACACACTTCCTGTCAGCTACTGTTCAGTTGCTGTGTTGTTTGGTCAATTCAGCAAATGAAGGTATATTTATACATTTACCATAAACTTTATTAAGCTGCAGCTTAATAAAGTTTTTGACAGCAGCTGATGGTGGTGTAGCTACATAAATATGTCTTTCACCAAATATATGACAGCAACACAGCACCACTACTTTGTTAGGAGGAGTGAACTTCTACATGCCACTGTGAGCAGTAGCCTTTTGGGAAATACCTGACACCAACTGTACAGCCCATGCAGTTCTCTTCACACTGTATGCTTTAAAACTCACCGAGATCACCTGAATTCATTAACAGCAGCAGTTCTTGTCGGGTTTGGAAATAGTTGTCACTGCCAAGGCACGACATTCATCTCTGATCCCTGTCAAACAAGATATTTTTGCAACCACTATTCTTATGATGTGTTACTGGGTTGAATGTAAGTACACCATTCCTTGTAAACTCAATGAACAGTCCACATCGATAGACAAACAAATCGAGTTATTTCATTCACAGTGTAGTTGTCGGCTCGTCCCAACTACTACCTCTTGGATGTGTCATCCCAACATGTTAGCAACTTTCTGCCATTCTGTCACATCTCCACATTGATCCACCTAACTGCACTGACTCCAAGCAATGTAAGTCAGATGTAGCAGACTGCCTAAACATCATATCCAGACTGGCTGACACACTAGCCCTCCTTGTTAATCTGCTGGGTAGGTTCAATCTGGGGCCAGCACGCATCCCTGAGATGAAATTATTCTCTCCTGGAGCAATGCATCAAGCAATATGGAAGGCAATAGCAGCTTACTGCTTAAAAATGTTTCTTATCAGATCACAACATGAAGCATCCCTTGAAAATAAAAATGCATCAAGAAATGTCTCTCTCTTCATTGTAAGTGTTTATGTCAAGCTGTGGCTTTAATGCAGTGAAGATGTAAAAGTTACTGCTTCTTAAAAGATCTGAAATAAATGAGAAGATGGATTTCATTATTTTACACGCACCCATAAGGAAATTTAGTCATCATTTGAAGCATTTTTTTGTATGTTTCTCTCTGTTACCATTCTGTGATGATGAAGTAGACATACAAGCCAGGGTCAAAATGCTAGCAAATCTGGACAGAGAAAATAGACAAATTTAAAAGATATCAGAATGGACCATTATATTTTATTCATTGATTTACATCTCTTAATTCAATCTCATCTTCATTTCAAAGAAAACATTAGCCAACTTCATGTCAGGCAAGAGCAATGACCTGTTCTGTTGCCTGAAGTCTATGGACACTGCCTTTATTCAAGAGTGCTCTTTGACATGGATGACCATGACTTCTCATTTAGATGCTAAAGGATAGTTAAGGAGCTAAAAGCTGTTAATGGCTCTGTTCAAAGGTGTGTTAAATTAATGCAAGGTTTTCATGGAATAATGACTGTAGATGAGGAGCAAACAGATTTTGTATTGTGTTGTGTTCAAGAACATCTTAGGCTGTAGCCAGATTGCAAGAAAGAGAAAACATTCTCTAGAATACTAAACACATCCTAAAATGCAAATGGTTTTATGCTGACTAAAAACTACAAAACCTAAAATTCTGGTGAATTTCATGGCGGAGACATCAACATGAGTTCATTATCTTGCTCCTCAAACCAGTTTCCACCTTGTGACATGAGGAGCAAGATAATGAACTCATGTTGATGTCTCTGCCATGAAATTCACCAGATTTGAACATGATAGAACACAACCGGGGTGGTGACAGGAGACAACTCTGAACTCAAAAACCACCGTCTCCTAATTTGCAAGAATTGTGCAACCTGTGTGTGAAACATCTGGTGCCACATATCAATGGAAACATACCAAGCACTTGCTGAACCCATGCCATGCAGAACTGCAGTTTAAAATGATTTCCAAAGGTGAAAAAACATGCTATTTTGCTGATGGTCATAATGTTTTGGCTCATCTAAGCATCTCTATCTCATGGTGGATAAGTAACCCAGGGCAAGGAAAAAATGATAAGTGTCAAAAAATGTTCTCAAACCACCCCTGGACAGATGTAATAGGTTTACAATGTGCTTGGTCCATAACACTGTATTCCTCTCTTTTGATGGTCAGACATAGTCAAATGGCTCTGAGCACTATGGGACTCAACTGCTGAGGTCATTAGTCCCCTAGAACTTAGAACTAGTTAAACCTAACTAACCTAAGGACATCACAAACATCCATGCCCGAGGCAGGATTCGAACCTGCGACCGTCGCGGTCTTGCGGTTCCAGACTGCAGTGCCTTTAACCGCACGGCCATTTCGGCCGGCTCAGACATAGTCAACCGGAACCTTGATAAGGAGTGTCTTTTCTCATTATTAAGTCCAATGCTGGGTCACTGCCACATTTGAATACTCCACAAATTTGAATATTTCACGATTCAACCAGCTGGCCAAATGGAGACCCACAATGAGGACCTTTTCAAACTTTGTCAGCTGCAAATAAAACTGTCTCACTTGAGTGCACAGTACCTCCATGCTCGTCAAAGTGATCATCAAAATCCGACATTGTTCATGCCTCTTTGTACACCATACCAGCCTGATAAGAACACTAAACACCAATGCACTCTAGTGGCTGTTCTACTTGTCACAGAGAATTGCAACTCTAATTAGTTTCATACCTGCTGACAGTGTGCATGAGCACAAAGTTACATTGACATCCAACCACATGTTCTATATGCTTCCAGTCATACTATCCAGAACAACAGTAATTTTGATTTTAATTTTGTTTGCAACTTATATACCATACTTTGATTAAAAAAAAACAACAACGCCCATTTAATGCAGGATGCGCTTTGAGAATCAGCTACACTGTTCCTCACACGGTGTCTGTCAATTTCAAACAATTTTCTGAATGTGAATTCATTGAAGACTGCGTTTAAATAGCAATGGAGAAAATGTACCAGCAAATGATACCCAACACTGACATTCTAACACAAAGAAAAGCATACAAGCAATGAAATAATAGAAAACAATTTTACACTGATTTCATTGGTTTTCATTGCATTTTGGTTTTCCAATGTCTGGTAGCAGTTTCATGGATATAGTGTTCATTGGTCAGCATTACCATTTTGTTTGCCATTGCATTTATTTTGAGTCACTTTTTTATTTGCAATTATTTTTTTATTTTATAATCTAGTTGTAATTAAATTCACAATTATCAGCTTCACTAAATGCTGGCCATGCTTGGCCAGTATTTTTGACAATTTTCTTTATGTTTTGGTACCTCAAATTGGTTATAAGATGATTTACTTTTTCATTACAAATTAGAACTGCTGCCTTTCCTTTATGACAACATTATTTTTGACAGATTGAGATTGGGCCAACTGTGCACCACATGCTGCATTCAATCATACTCTGTATGGGGCTGCACTGCTTGTCTCCTAGTGTGAGCAACACGCTCTCAAAGCCCTTGCTTCCTGGAGTAACAGGCAAATCTCGCTGCTCTGCATAGTATTGTTATTAATGGCCCTCCTCTGCACTATTCTGCAAACGTGAATCGGCAAAACATGCAACACCCCATCACTCCCACATTGTTCCAGAATGGTTTGGGGAAACTTTCACAACTGACGGGAATGTAACTGGGTGATGTCTTCGACAACCACTGATATTTTGACAGGTGCACATTCCATCATTTTCAAAGTACAAATGCAAAGAGAGATTGCTGTAAAAGGGAATTTAAAATCCCAGTACGTGGGGCTATGCTGACTAAGAGCCATAATAAGGCAAATGCGGAAAACAGACGTGAGCGTGCGGGCAAGCGCACACACACACACACACACACACACACACACACACACACTCTCTCTCTCTCTCTCTCTCTCTCTCTCTCTCTCTCTCTCTCTTTTATATATAATGTTGTTTGACCTGGGAGACAGCAGGATTCCAAGCAGTATTTACGAAGTAGTATCCATCTCTTTTGTAATGGCACTTGCTAATTTAATCTGAAGTTTTTCCTTACTAACAAAATACCAATAGCTGGAAGTGCACACAAGAATCTCTCTACTGTTGTATTCCAACGGATGACTGACGCCATGTCAATGTTCTGCAGTAGCAGATTTGCACAGAGTATCCTCAATACACTGGTCCTCTACCATCCTGATGATCTGACCAGTGCCTGCCTTGGAATCAGCTCTGACTAATATCTGTAAGGAGTGAGTGGCAGTCGAGTGATTATGGAGGGCCAAGGCTGTGTACCTCACTGTCTTACAGAATATCAGTTCGTTAACTGCATAAAAAGAAAAATTATCTTGGGAACAGCACAAAGTAATAAGACAGGATTACTTTTCATTACTCACCTAAAAAGAGGAGAAATTTTTACCCTTCATCTGTAGGATTAAAAATATTGCCTCTTGAAGTTAATTACTGGCCACAAATTCTGTTTGATAATTTCTGACTGTTAAGTATCTACATCTCTTAACTCTGCTGGAAGTATTTATGAAGTTAATATTGGGAAAAACATTGAATGTGAAAATTCGTTTAACATGAAATGATACTTTGTATCATCATATAATTTTTCTTTTAATCTGAACTAAAATTAAATACTGCAAAAAAATTTCTTCTTGGATGAAAAAAATATACCTTATTTCTGCTTTCGGTATGTCTCTCAGATTCACTGTCTCACTTTTTTTTGCAAGACCAAAGAAAGTTAAAGACACATTCTTCTGTTGCTACTTTACTCCTTGTCCTTAGATAGTGCCACTGTTGAAGCATTTCTGTCAGTTTTCGAATTCAGTGATGGAGGGTGTCAAATCTGGTGACTTTTGTGTTGAAATCAGTGATATTTGCATCAAATCTGGTTAATGTTTTTTTTTTATTTTAAGTATAGGTATGTAAATTTTTCTCATGCAATAGCAGAGAAATTGGGACAAATTGCTAATACCCTTTTCAGTTTCTGAAGAAGGCATAACAATGCCACTACTCAAACATTGTCAGTGCGGTTACTTCACAGACCAATGGCGACTTGGTAATGGTCAGGGAACGCAGTCCCGTGAGTGGGACAAGCTCGTCATGCGAATTGAACTACGGGAAGTGAAGCACCAGAACACATGTAGATAAGCTCATGCCATATGCTCAGTGCATGGCTGGCACTGGCAACTAATGACTGACTACACAACAACTCCAGGCACAAAGCACAAGGCTAGGCCCACAGCAGTTTACTTCTGGAGGAGCATGCGACTGCTCCATTTATTGGTGCTTGCAAATAAACACTTCCATCAGTGGATCTGCTCATATGACGTCACATATGTGTACTCTATGGGTAGTTTCTAAACTATTCCATTGTTCTATCTATGCAAGCTCATCTGCTTTCATTATGAGGTCCACTGGTGACGATACTAAGCCCTTGAAATGAAGGTGCAGCTGCTTAAGGCAGCTGATGACAAAGTGATATTGAAAATGGAAATCTCTAAGGAGTTGGGCACTGTTGACACAGTCAAAACCAAGTTCATATTATGATGATTTTGGAGTGCAATATGTTTGAGTCAGAGAGAAAAAGATAACTCACTAAACACAAAGATGTGGACAATATGTTGCTTGTTTGTCTTAAACAAAGCAGGTCTCAGAAAGCTCCCAAATAAGGACCTTTATTACTGGCACGAGCTGATGATCTTAACAGGTATTGAATTTTCTCAAATCCATGCTGGCTGAAATATTTTAAGAAAAGTAATATATGTTTAAAAAAACTGTGCAGTGAAATTAGAGAAGTTTTATTGACTATGAGTCCAGACTGGTTACAGTCTACGTTGGCTGCAGTACTTGAATGAGATGCAAAAAATGTCTGCACTGTTGATGAAACTGGTTTATTTTATCTTTGTAATCCCAATACTGTTTCTTGTATCCCAGTACAATATTAATAAAATAATAATAACAAGTCTATAGATTTTCAATGTACAATATGGACTTATCCATGTATTAGCCATGATGGTGCACCCAAATATCAGTAACTCATCACACACGCATCAGGTCCAGGTTTGGTTCACTTACCTATCTTGCAGTCCAGCAAGTGACTCTTTATTATCACGTCTGTATCTCCTACCAGCTAGCTATATATGTTCACAATCAATCATCATTCAATCCCTCAGTATGTAAGTCATTAAGTACTGAGGATTTGAACACGGCAAGAAAAGGTAGGATTTATAAGAACATGAAAGCAGATCAACAAGGCCCAAAGGGTTACATCCCTTCTCATGTAACACTGTTTTTGCTGAGTGTTTATTATTTGGAATGACTGAAGTGTACCAAGATGATGAGCTGGAAATTGTACAGAACATGGAGTGACAGTTGAGACAAATTCTATATTAGAACTGGTACTGCCAACAGAAGCAGCACTGTGCAACAGCTGATACCAAAGTGACTGACCTAGTAACACATCTCAGATTATCACATATCACTCATTTACACTTGTGTTGCCAGGAAAGGAGTACTGAACTACTCATTTCTCACAGTAAGCTGATGTGGTAACATTAACGCCTATTTCATGGTTGGCAACAGGAAAATATGTGCTGTTTTTACACCATTCCATACATATCATGCAGTGTCCAACATGATAGCTAATGTCTTGGCTGTACCACTGGTGTGGTAAGATAGCTCCCCGCCAACAGCACAGGCACACTGGGGGTGCTAAACTGATGAGGAAAAAATGTCAAGTTAGTAAGATGATTTAAGAACTAACAGGAAGAGATATTTTTAAAAATCCATTTGATGACTCCAAATTCCTTGACATCAACTGTATTAGATACTGATCTGCTACCCAATAATGACACATGAAAATCTGCACCACACCGGGACTCAAACCCAGATTTCCCACTTATCGCAAATGATTGCGTTAACCGCTTTGGCTACCCATACACACTCCCTGGAAAAGACTTCCACATGTCATGTCATTCTTTCACATGCTGACACTGGATAACAGACCTATACCTAATACAGCTGAAGTCAAGGAATTCACAGTCAGCAAATTAATTTCAAAAATATTTCATAGACCTGTTGATAGTCAACAGCATCTGTTCTTTCAGACATACTCATAAGTGAAACTTCCTGGCAGATTAAAACTGTGTGCCTGACCGAGACTCGAACTTGGGACCTTTGCCTTTCACGGGCAAGTGCTCTACCATCTGAGCTACCGAAACACGACACACACCCGGTACTCACAGCTTTACTTCTGCCAGTATCTCGTCTCCTACCTTCCAAACTTTACAGAAGCTCTCCTGCGAGCCTTGCAGAACTGGCACTCCTGAAAGAAAGGATATTGCGGAGACATGGCTTAGCCACAGCCTGGGGGATGTTTCCAGAATGAGATTTTCACTCTGCAGCGGAGTGTGCGCTGATATGAAACTTCCTGGCAGATTAAAACTGTGTGCCCGACCGAGACTCGAACTCGGGACCTTTGCCTTTCACGGGCAAGTGCTCTACCAACTGAGCTACCAAAGCACGACTCACGCCCAGCCCTCACAGCTTTACTTCTGCCAGTATCTCGTCTCCTACCTTCCAAACTTTACAGAAGCTCTCCTGCGAACCTTGCAGAACTAACACTCCTGAAAGAAAGGATACTGCAGAGACATGGCTTAGCCACAGCCTGGGGGAAGTTTCCAGAATGACATTTTCACTCTGCAGTGGAGTGTGCGCTGATATGAAACTTCGGTCAGGCACACAGTATGAGATTTGCACTCTGCAGTGGAGTGTGCGCTGATATGGAACTTCCTGGCAGTTCTGCTACATGTTGCAGTACCCGCTGGGTTGGCAGTAAGTCTGTGCTTTTGGTGTCCCAACCCAGAGAATGGGATGTGCCATCGAATAAAGGGGATACCTTGGCAAAAGTGCTGACATCATGGAGGACACACCACGATTTGTTAGGTGTCAGATCTAAAAGATCTGTCATTAACGTTATACACAAAGTACGTAATATCATAGTGCATGTATGAACACAAACATTTTATGAAGTGTTGCCATACTGTAGCTGAAGGAGGAATATAAATGTATTTCACAAAAAGTGCTTTCTGTTATTTAGTAGATGTTGAAGACAGATAAAAGCTTTCAGACTTCAATACAGGAACTGTTGAAATGGTACAGGAGTCCACATAAAGAAGAAAATTTTTGGTTTATCTGAATGTTTAATCAAGAAGCAGCAGTTCATAATATTAGACTAGCACACACCATTTCAGACTGGATAATATTTCACTACAACACTGTTAACGCACATTGTTACCATTTCTACAGTGTTATTTTGTCCAAGCAGTGACATCAGGAAATGACTACTACCAAAGAGATGTCTATCGTTAATGTGGTTTACACAGCAACAGCACAATTGGTTCAAACAGATGCAATATTTTGTGAACGCAGTTCTACGAAATTAAAGATGACAAAAAACTTTGTAACATTGATTATTGGCAAAAAGCAGACTGACCAATTTAGCTATCTTGTTGATAGAATATGACACACCTTCTAATAATTTTCATATGTGCAACCGAACCCCGTCAACATTCCGCATGTTTCAGCCCAGAGACATTTGGCCATCTTCAGTTAAGTAGGCAACTGCTCAAAAGCCCCGATGACACGCACAGGCCAGCTGAGTTGTGTGTGCTGCCCTCGGTGGTGGAAGTGAGAGATGATCTAATCATTGAGTATCGAATGAATCTGTCGATTCCATTGTGACTGGATAATTTTAATTATAGGGTTACAATTTTTATCCAGATGATAGTCCCTGTCACAATTTATAAAATTATTACCAAGGCATATTTCCAACAGTTGACTACTAAATTCCAAAAACTGGAAACCGGAGCTAAAATTTTTGTTCTATTGCATTCCATTGAGTGTTCCATGGAAATACAGTGTTCTGCTACTGTTGATTTTAACAGCTGCTGAGGATGGGTGCATGTTTTGTGTTCTGTACAATGCTCCTGGACAGTTCATGTCATCTGGCGTCTATATGCAGCAACACACTCACAGGGAATTTTGTAAATACCCTCTTTTTTCAGTTGTAAGTTGCCTGTAATGGATCCAAGCAGGGCTAAGCTCTTCACTGGTGAATGGAAAATAACCTTGATTTTATTTTTCCTAAGCAATCTGCCTGTCTTAGACGACACACTCCTGGCATATGGAAGGAATGCAGTTGATTTATTGTCAGCATCAATACCCTCAGTGCATTGCTTCTTGCTATTATAACTGTGCAGGGCTTTCCTTATTTGGCATGAAATGCAGCCATTCTCATTAAAAACCTTCTCCAAGTGTTCTAATTCTGCATGGAGGTTTTCATTGTCCGATATTATGTGTGCCTGATGCATTAAGGTACTAAGAACACTGGCAGTTTGTGCATGGTGAAGACAGCTGGACACCTGGAGATATATATCTGTGTGCATCCGTTTTCTGTACACAGAATGACCCAATGACCCATCATTCTTGCGGCATACTAGCATGCTGAGAAAGGGTGAAGTTCATCTTTCTCAATCTCTTATCAGTCGCTTGAGTACAGTTGAGCTTAGCTGTTCAGATTTACTACTTAGCTTTGATGTGGTCTCGCTTTTTACCAAAGTGCCTTTAATGGACTTGTTACGTCTTATTGGTAACTTATTCAGAGCTGACCTGATGGCCTTGTTTGAACTACTTCTTATTTAATAATGAATCCTTTGAACAAACAGAAGGCATCACCATGAGGAGTCCTTTGCCCCCTGAGGTGGCTGATCTTCTTACGGAAGACTTTGAGGAGAAAGCACTCGAATCTGCTGTTTTAAAGCCCACGGTTTTCTGGCATTATGTAGATGATACTTTTGTTGTACGCCTTTGTGGCAGACAAAAACTGGAGAAATTCCTTTTTCACTTAAACTGTTTGCATGAGAACATCAAGTTAATGAAGGAGATTGAGAAAGACAGGACTTCACCATTTCTAGACATGCCAGTACACTATAAGAATGATGAATCATTGGGACAATCTGTGTACAGAAAACCCACACACAGACCTATATCTCCAGGCGTTTAGCTGCCATAACCCCTCACAAACCACCAGTACCTTAATACATCAGGTGCAAGTAATATCGGATAGTGAAAACCCCCGTGCAGAATTAGAACATTTGGAGAAGGTTTTTAAAGAAAATGGCTACACTTCATGCCAAATAAGGAAGGCCATGCACCTATAACAATAAGCAATGCACTGAGGATATTGATGATGACTATATATCAATTGTGTTCCTTCCATATGCTGAGAATGCTGCACGCAGCTTGCTTAGGAAAAATGAAATCAAGGCTACTTTCCATCCACCAGTGAAGAGCTTGGCCCTGGTTGACTCTGTTAAAGATGACTTACAACTGAAAAGGCGGGCACTTACAAAATTCCCTGTGTGTGTGTGGTGCGGCATATATACGTCAGATTACATGCACTGTCCAGGAGCGTTGTACAGAACATGAAAGATACACTCATCTTTGGCAACCATTACAATCAGCAGTACAATAAGACTCTACTTCCATGGAACACTCAATGGAATAAAATAGAACAAAAATTTTAGCTCCAGTTTCTAGTTTTTGGCATTCAGTAATCAAAGAATCGGAGGAAATACTTCTTGCCGATAATCTTATAAATCTTGACAATGGCTTTCAACTCAATAAAAACTGGAATCCTATAATTAAAATTAAACAATGGAAAATCCAGTATGGAATGTAACAATATTATGAAGAGGATAATTGCTACTCACCATATAATGGAGGTACACAGAAAGACTGTCAGAAAGTGAGCTTACAGACAAAGAGGCTTTCGCGGAAAATATACAACAACACACACACACACACACACACACACACACACACAAAAACCAACAACAACTCACACACACATGACCACAATCTCTGGTAGCTTTGTGTTGTGTTGTGTCTTCACAATATTGTTATAATTAAAATCATCCAGTCACAACAGAATCGATGGGGTCATTCGACACTCAATGATTAAATCATTTCTCACTTCCACCACTGAGGGCAGCACACACAAGTCATCTGCCCCACACGTCATCACCTGATGCATGTTCCGAAAGATGCCAGCATGTTTCGCATGCGCAAGATTTGACATAAATACCATGAATGCATCTGGGCTCTTCAGTAGCTGCCTACCCACCTGAAGATGGCCGGTCGTCATTGAGCCAAAATATCATAGCAGAATGTTGACGGGATCTGGCTGCACACCTAAAATTATTAGAAGAAGAAATATTCCAGGAAAATTTCAGAAGTTCAATATGACACAGCTGTTAAACGTGATTTCAACAGCATAATCCAGGAGTTTGCTTCAGTTAAGCAAGGAAATGGAATGCAAAATTATAATAAAACACTGTTTCAAGAAATAAATATTTGCTCCACTCTTAATTGTACCCCCTTTTCTTTTAATTGTAATTAACAATTTATGTGCTGTTAATAGACAGCCTCCGTAGCCGAATGGTTAGCATCACAGACTTCGGTGTGTAAGGACTCTTAGTTTTCTTAGGCATGGAGGTCTGGATTGGGTTTCACTGAGCCTCTTGTGGTCAAATGAGAAGCTGCTTGAATAAAGAAGCAGTAGCATTATCTGGATTCACCCACTAGCAAAAACAGCTGAAAATATTAGCAACATGCTGATCATATGTCCCTTGACCATAGATCACTTCTCGTACTGCCTTGTAGACAGCAGTCAGCCAATCTGAACATACCTAAGACCTAATCTGTGAGTGGTGTTTATGTTTTGCACTATTAATAATTTACGGCAGGAAAATGAAAGCTATTCTTTACTACAGATTGTACTCTAAAACCAATGTGCAGTAGCTGCCATGCAGAAAACAATACTTATTTTGTTTGACTTTCAATTCTTTTCAGAAGTTTGTAACCAATTTGTAAACTATTTACCACAATCATACATTAAATTTCTGTGCAATATTTTTCACAAATATAGTTAATTTAAGTCATATTTTTCAATAATGCTTCATTTTTTTTGAAAAGTTCTTATAAAGTTATAAAATTTTCTAAATCTGAGTAGAAAAAAATTCCGGGAAGATAGTTTTACAGGAGGGGGGAGTAGAGGGAGGGGGGCGGGATGCACAGCTTTGGCAGTTCTGATAATGATACAGGATCACATCAGTATGGCTCTGACTTACATTGCCAAGGATAGTATCGATAATGATAGCATTCTTCTTGCAAACACGGTGCAGTTAATAATCTTGCATGTTTCAAAAAATGGAACATGTCTCAACATTATAATGCAGCTTACTGCCATTCTTGTCCATTACAGGAACGATTTCAAGGACATAGTATACACGTACAAGAGAGATTTCCAAATTAATCAAACCTTTATTCTATTTTAAAATTCATGGTAGCGTATGGCCAGTCATTTGATATCTCCCCCACCTGCAATAACACCTAAATATTGTACTCCATATTTTGTTGTTGACTTTATCACAACATTATTTGGACATACATCACACGAATACAGCTAGTGTCATTGCTGTTAGAGAGGTGTCCAGATGACTCACATGGTGGGTGATCTCACAGCACTAATTCACAAGAATGCAATCACTACAGTGCAAATTACTTGATACTTTTATTTCAGAACAGAAAAAAGTAGTGTAACAACATGATTTAGATGCTCTGTCTGTCTCCAACACTGTTACTCGATATTTTTATAGCTTACAGGGAACCATTTCTTGCAAAGCATAACTGGATTACAGTTATATATGAAATACGTGAAACATACTCACTAGTGCTGCTGGTCATGTATTTCATTTCTATCCCATATACCTGCTGCCTCCATCAAAGCCACCCTCCCCCTCCAGTTCCTGCCTCCTTTCTTCCCTTGCCCACTCATCCCACCCACGACACAAACTGCAGAACTGCAAACTTGGCAGTGTGTATTCATCTGGCACAACGTAGTTGTACAGCAGGGTGTGTGTGTGTGTGTGTGTGTGTGTGTGTGTGTGTGTGTGTGTTGTTTTTACACTCTAGCTTGAAAAAGGATTCATTTGAAAGCTAGCAACATTTTCAGTTCTGTTTAAGTGGCTGTTGGTGGCAACTCACTGTCTCTACTATTCCATGAGTTATTACCTTTACTTCTCAATTAATTACAATCTGCCAGAACTTCCCATACCATAATTGTATGTGAAACAGGTTTACACACTTACCAAATTATAAACGTCTGTCGTCAAACTCTGAAGATGCCAAATTACTCTTATTAAAAACTATGCAATTACATTAACGTCTATAACGTATAAAGATTTTTTCTTACCTCATACCCTGCATTGGGATACGTAATCTTTGGCCATGAAGACAATGCAAATGTGAAATGCCAAAATGCAAATGCATATGGAAGATAGCTCATCAAAACATAATTCTGTGTGGCATGGATGTGGTGACTGAAAACATCTAATGAGCAGAACCACTCCAAGCTATCAGTAATCTGAAAAAATAAAGGTGTTACTCAGCCATAATTTAAGTTCTAAGAGCAAAAGAAAATCTTTCAGATACATTGGAATAACTGGTAATTAATATATAATGTCTGCTTAACAGAGAAAGAGCTCATGTAAATGAAAGCTATTTCCAATTTATAGCACTTTAAGACATATCAGTAAAAGGAGTTGTACTGCTTAAATGCAAAACTAGTGTCACAAGAGTACTAACAAAATAAAAAAATAAAATAAAGAGGGATTCAATATTAAAGATCTCTTCCTTAAAAGATCAAGAAAGCATTACAGTTAACACAAAAAATACAGGACGCTAAGACTACAATATGGAAACAACTCAATTCAACTATGAGCTAGTAACACATTAAAAGAAATAAGCTTTAACTAGGGCTATAAGGAGAGGGACGTGGTATGTCTGGTAAAATAAACAGAGGAAGGAGATGCCCCTAATGAATGTACAGCCGAAGATTGAAGACCACACACACTTGACAACAGTATGCATGAGGAAAGTACCTGCTGAAGAGCCAGTTTTGACAAACAACTGCAGTGTGGGTGTAATTAATGCAGACAGTGAAATAAAAACTGAAGTCAATGCTGATGAGATGTAGAGCATGTTACCAACAGTATGCTACCTGTTGCTAGTCAATCGTAATGTTAATTGTAGACAATTTTTATAACATTGAAAAAATTGACACTTTGAATTCTTTTCCATGAAAGATAATTACTTACCTGTTTCAATTGAGCATATCCTTCTTTTAAATTCATATTAAGGTAATTTTCAAATACACCTTGTGCAAGTCTCTCATAATCACCATGGCTCTGCACAGTCTGCAAAATACTCCTCATCCTATAGAAATGAAAATGGTAACAAAGTTTATGTAGGCCAAACATGAAAAAATGGAGAAACAGGGGGCATTATTCAACAATGTCATTTACATAGAGAACGATCAAATTCTATTCTATATTGATATTTAGATACAGTAGAACAAAACATTTCGATAAATGTTCATGTAGGCTTTAGGTATGCTGATGCAATAGTCATTACTAATTTAAACCTAACATCAAATTAAGAATGATTTCTACATGTCACTTTTTCAACAAACTTTCATGGATTTGGTCATCAACATTTAGCTCATCAGTCTACTTTTTTTCTTTTCAATTTGGCTGATACAGCAGCATCAGCCACAATCCAGGCAGTTGCACTTTCAAAATATGCAAGCTGCCAGTTACACAACCATGTTTCTTACATCCGCCACTGCAGCACAGGGTGTTGCCATGAATGATTATGCTGCCACTAATGAGGTGCAAACATCCCCTCTTGAAGTTCCAGCGATGGGTGTACTTAAGTTCAAACATTCATGCACTGATCCCATTTTGTGTGTTTGCCAGCTGAATAAAGTTTACAGACTTTCATAGTGGCCAGGTTTCGACACCTTCACAACAGACATTGTGTTGAAGATTAACAGTATACCATATATTTCTACATTCAGATCTACTGTTGATAAAGGCACTGTTAAAATTACCAAATATGCAGCAACCAGTCACAAAATCATGTTTTATTTATTCACTTTTGCAAATCGATTTCAACTGATTACTTGAGTAGTACTCAGGGCACATATTGGTTGAAAGCACCGATGATGGCTGTTAATCAGTTGAAATCGATTTGCAAAAGTGAATAAATAAAACATGATTTTGTGACTGGTTGCTGCATATTTGGTAATTTTATGGTTTACGGTCGCTGCACGACTTGGGAACCACATGGAGCCCACCATTCGAAAGGCACTTTTGTTACAGCAACAAAGTTATTTATTGTTTTTACTATTTGATATTAGATGTAGAGTAAATTAATATCTGAATTCTCTATTAATGAACAGCGTCTGTTCCTCGCTCCTGTATCCACCAAAGAACCACTGTGTGTGCAAAGGAAGACATAACAGATAACACGCAAAGCACAAGATTACATGTATTGACAGCCTTTTGCTACTGTGCAGTTTACCAACAGCAAATGCTCCAAAATTACTTACTACATGAAAACAAATTATTTGTATTTCAATGTATAATTCAGTGGTGTACTACTACCACAGTGTAAATCAGATTGGGACAAAGGACAAAAAAGAGCTATATCATCAATTTCACTTTTACTTTCTTTCCTGTTACAAGTGTAGCAAGACACAACTGTATTAGTTTCCTATGATTCTAAAAATATAGTGACACATAGGACCAGAAATAGTTTTTGAATGCTAAGTAATACTAGCTGTGTCATTATATTTAACATACCAGAATCCCGTTAATATTCAGTTGTTTGTGGTGACTAAGAAAATACTTATTAAGAAAATCTGTGTAAGATTAAGCATTGTGAAGTACAAGTTATCACTGTGTGACAGAGCAGCCATTGTCAAAAATACAATATGAACTTTCTTTACAGAACCTGTGAAGATAAATGGGAATTAGCTCAGACTGTTAGCTTACAATTACTTAGTTAGGGTACTGAAAAGTCCTACACCACATAGACTGTTGTTAGTTTTCCCAATACCCAATGAGAAAAAAACTTCTGAGCACTCATAATGGCTGACGATTCTAATATGCAATTTAAAAGCCTCAATAAAGGAGGTAAGTAAAAGGTGATAAAGATTCTAAACTGGCAATACCTTCACCAAATGGAAAGAATAATAACTGTCTTTGTAATCCTATTAATCACACTACCTCGAATGATTTACATGTATATTCTCTACGGTATTATACCATACAACACCATCTTGTTCGCCTTGTATTACATATAACAGAAGTTATTTAAGTAATGAAGTGCTTTTTGTAAGTGTAGGCTTTCTTGACAAAGTTCACTGATGAGTTCACATCATGATATCAACAGAGTAAACTGGTAGATGAGTAATCACATTTCAACAAGTTTCTTACTTGCCAAAAGATTTGTTTACGAGGCACTAATTTGATTTTTTGTCATGGATCTACATACAACTTTTGTCTGATAATGGCAACAATGGTACTTCAACACATAGGGTTTTGCATTAAAGACATTATATACATTTTACCAACTTTTATTTTTATATTTTTTGACACAATCACATGAGAATTTCATGATGCCGTTACTGGTTTTGATCACCCAGTGGTCATCTTCAGTCTGTCAATAGGTAGATCGAGGACACAAAGAATCATTACAGAATTTGTTAAATTTGCAAATTAATTATCCAGATAATGGTCCTTTCTATCCCTTTTTAACTACTGACAGTCTTTATATGACACTGGCAGGTCGAAACTGTACCGGCATTTTGAAATCCTCATGTGATCATATCAAAAAATATGAAAATAGAAGAATGTTAGTCAGTCACTTTATCTCCAAGACTCACTACTTTTTTCTGACGTTTTACTAAGATGATGATAACATCTTCAAATATATAATGGTTACTTACAATAATTATACTTAATTAAGCAAAGAACAACACTGATGTATCCTTTCTTCAGTTTCAATACCCTTGAAAGCACATGTCAAACATCAATATGCAGAAGCAAACACATGGATGAAACAGATGACAACAATAGAACTTAGAGTTTAAGGTTACCTTGATGCTTTTGAGGTTTCTCCAAATTTCATTTCTGGTGAAGTAAGTTCAGGCATTGGTTCCAGTTTGTAATCATCTTTATTAGTCTCAACAAACTTTCTGTTACAACCAACAAATATGATTATTAAAAGCTGCAGTACACATTAAAAACATAATATGAAACTCTGCATGTAATGTATTAAATACTTACCTTTTTGGTCGCTGGATCTGAAATATTTCTTGCCACACGGTAAACAAACCTTTCTGCATATCCTTGAGGCCAACATTAGATTTCTGCACATCTGAAAGTCTGATTTCTTTCTTTTCCATCTTAAAAAAGTGCAGGAAAGACAGACAAGCCCTTACATCATTCCTAGTTTTCTCAGCAAGAGCAGTTAACGCTCCCATATTTGTTTTGATTCGTTGCTTCCGGCAGATTTCTAGCAATCTTTGAGCTAGTCTGTCAAAAAAGTAACAACGTATTCATTAAAAAACTAAATTTAATTTTGGATCATTGTGCCATATTTATATCCAAGTCTTTAGCAAATTCTACCTCAAAATACCTCAATTTTTTTATTTTATATTTACAATTATTTGTTTTGGCTCAAATAAGTTCACAACTGTATGAAACGATAACTGCAGTTTTACTATTCACAATATAATAGCAAAAACTCACATGTCATTAAACATTTTTCACCTCTGTTCTTGAAACTGTACTTTAAAACTTGCATACTTAGAAACTTGCCTTAAAACTTTGCATAAATTCTGTGAATAAACAGTGATAAGGATGACAATACAAACAAAACTTTGAAACTACTACACTATCAAGAAAGGTATCATACATGTTATTTTCATGTATGTGCTTCTTTTCCTCACTGGTGCTAATCCAACAAAGAAAGCAATGAGAAATAAGAAAAAGGTGAAGGGAAAGAAGCAAAAATAAGAATGACTGACAAAGATACATAAGGAGTGATGGCAGAGATTGAAGGAGAGAAGGAAAAAGAAATACAATTAGAGATTAACAATACTGATGGAATCACTGTGGAAAGAGAAATGATGGAGAATAAATAAAGATGGATAGAATGGATCAACACAATTAATTCAAGCTGCCAGCTGCTCTTCTTTCTTTGATGTAGGCCTTGACTTTTTCTACATTCCTGGAGGTTTTCTTTAAATATGGTCCTTATGAAACAAGATAGTGCAAGATATGAATGAATGTATGGATGATAGTTTTGAATCAGTGAACTAACTAGTAGGATAGAAAGCATTTTTGGAGTAACCAAGCAGTAAACACAATTTTATGTGTATCTTAGTTCAAAGCTACAATACCGATGATTTTTTGAAGTAAAATTATGATATCAATCCACGTTCTTAGATTTGTAGAATAAATCTAGATACAGTATTAGTATAAAATGATTGTAAGTATTGCAAGATATTCTCTTTCCACAGTGATTCCATCAGTAGTGTTAATCTCTACTTGTATTTCTTTTTCCTCCTCTCCTTCAATCTCTGCCATTACTTCATATGTATCTTTCTAAATATTTTGAAAGGATCTGAAGAAAGTAGTGAGAATGTACTACAAGTCTTAATGAAAGAACTCAGAATATCAAAAACCACATTTCCGAAGATGTTGCAATATCATACTTCTGCAGGTAATTCTTTTGTTTCAGTAAGAAGAATGATTGCTTCAATGTGAAAAAAGTAACAATTTTAACTGATAGTTGTTTAACAAACGGCTCTGAGCACTATGCAACTTAACTTCTGAGGTCATCAGTCGCCTAGAACTTAGAACTAATTAACCCTAACTAACCTAAGGACATCACACACATCCATGCCTGAGACAGGATTCGAACCTGCGACCGGAGCGATCACTCGGCTCCAGACTGTAGTGCCTGAAACTGCACGGCCACTCCGGCCGGCACTTGTTTAACCTGTATTGTTTACAGAAAGAGTGAAGCTACAACTCTTACTTTTACTCCTCAAAAGTAACCCTATGAAAATACTCAGTGCAGTAATTTTTTTACATAATATTACACTAAACAAATTCATCAGACGTTTATGAATATGAGGCAAGAATGTCCTCCTCTACACAGGACACAAACAAAGTAAGGCACAGATTTAAAGACAACTAACATAAACAATTACAATAAGTTGTAGAAAGCTCTTGAAATATGGCATTACAGAAGAATGATGATGATTAGGTAAGTAGAGTGGATAAGTAATGAAGAGGTACTGAACTGAATTGGAAGAAAAGAGCTTTATGACACAATTTGACTAAAAGAAGGGGTATGTTTATACAGGGTGCAGCAGAAACATTGACACACTCGCATTTTAAACATTTTTTCTGACCCTGAAGATACACAGCTATATATTATTAATGGACATTGTCCATTCAAGAGAACACTTTATACTATTTTATCAGAGATGTCACTTTTTATAAATTATGTCCTTTGTGTGACCACCACCGATGGTGCTGCAATTTTTGGCATGAACACGCATACTCTCCATAACCTAATCAAGTGTGTAACTTGTTATTGCCTCGATTGTGACAGGAATATTGTTTTTCAAGTCCTTAGTAGATATTGGCCTGTTAGCATACATTTTGGATTTAAGAAATCCCCACGGAAAAAAGGCACAAGTCAAAAAATCTGCCGAATGGGGTGGCCAACTGACATCACCAAATTGGGAATCAATATGCTCTGGAAACATCTTTTACACGGCTGACATAGGCATTCTGGTTGTGTGAGTAGTTTCACCATCCTGCTGGAACCACTGTGACTGCATATAGTTATTCTTATGATGGACTTCCTACATTACAGACTGTTGCAACATAACAACATGTCTATCTGGTGTCACTATGACAGTGACACCTGCATCATTCTCAAAAAAAAGTATGAACAAATAACACCTTATGCAGACATGCCACACCACACAGTAACCTTTGCACCTGAAGTAGTTTTTCATGCATTTGATGAGGACTGGTAGGCACCCAGCACCTACAGTTTTGTTTGTTCACACTGTCAACTAAGGAAAATGGGCCTTGTCAGATGGCATAAAACTGTTGAGAAAAGGATTGAGTGTCGACCATATCCAGAAGCTCTGTACAGAGCTTGTGACATGTTTGCTAATCTCTGGGTAATAACTGTAGTGCCACCTGGAGTTTTTAGGGATGGGAGTGAATATTCAGATGCAACATCCATTGCACATTTCTGTCCAAAATGTTAAGGACTTGCGAATGTTGATGAACTGATTGCACTGGACAGAAAAGTAACAGTCACTATTGCAATGTTGTTCAGGATACCAACCATTTGTGGTATGCTAGATGGCAACTTATCCACTGCAGGTGCTATTGCTCTGAACCACTGAACCCATCTCATAATCTACTATTGGGTCAGAACTTTCTGAATACAACCAATGTCAAAATGTTACCGAAACATATGACACTACCACCACATCTGAAAAACATTCCAACAGTGAATACATTATGTTCCTGTGACCAATGACTCATACTGATTAGTAATGCTTTTAATTGCACTATGTACTGGTACCAATGTAAACTCTATAGGAGATAGTGTTCCACAAAAGGCTTGTGCTTGATAAATATGTCATTGTTTCTGCTACACCCTACATATAGGTCACATGCAGAATTTCGGAGACTTGACAGACATGAGGAAAGCTGCATAAAACAAATTTCTGGTCAGACAACAGTAAAAAACAAATGAAAGCAGAAATGCACATTATGAATCCCATCTAGGTTAGTGGTCAGCATTTTATGACCATCTAAATGCAGACATGCAAAATTACAGGATGTTCACCTATTTAGAAAATTTAACAATTTTTCAAAAATTTTAGGCTCTTGGCTTTCAAAACTGAGATATTTGAATCCTTACAGGATTTAAATTGGAAGACTCCTTCAAAGAAAGGAAGAAAAATATAAAAAAAACGCAACAAAATGTCAAACTTAAACAAAATTATAAATTTCTTAGTACAAACCGTGCAGAGGCAGTTGGAGGGAAGTGTATAACAAATGCTAATTGCCGGAGTGGACGTAATGCTGGTACATAAACATCATTGCATATGCAGATAATTGGGCGTTTCAGAAATGTTGGTGTAGCTTTCTTCTTTGCACGTTTCTTTCCAACATCCTTTCCCGTGGCGAATTTCACCAAAACTTCAATTGATGCCTTAAAGTCATATAAGAAAGCAAGACTATTACCCAAAGCAACCAAAAAAAGATATGTAATGCAGTATCAATGGCAGTAAATCATACAAAAGGGGGTAGATTCACAGAAGTAAATACTAGTTTAATACAAGACAGAACTCCTATGTATCACAGGTGATACATGCACAGTACAATGTTTCAATAACTTGAGTGTACATTTTTACTAGAATATCTCTCTCTCTCTCTCTCTCTCTCTCTCTCTCTCTCTCTCTCTCTCTCTCTCTCTTTCTCCCTCTTCCTCTTCCTCTTCCTCCCCCCCCCCCCCACACACACACACACTTGAGCTTCTCATTGTGTCTTGAAATGTGGAATATCTTCCCCTAAAAATGGTGTTCTATCAGCCATTCAATTTATGTGAAGTACCCTTTTCTGTTCCTACACCACTACCTGTCTCATCCCACACATTGCTATCAAAGAAACAGGTGTAAGGCCCTTCCTAGAAGCGCATCCCAAGTCACCTTGCAGATTAGAGATTAGATTTACTTTCATTCCAATTGATCCATAGTGAAGATCAACAATAATACATGACAAATATTTACCACTGAAACAAATAAGCTAATGTACCTTCCACAGGTCCCAAGTGGAATTATCATCTTTTTTTATTTATTTTTTTATTATTATTTTTTTATATGGACACTATATGAAAGAATAATTTTACAAACACACATTTACTAAGATTGCATTAATGCACTGAATTTAAAATTTAAAAAAAAAAAAAAAATTATTTATAAGGTAATAAACATATAGTAGAACTACTACAATACTTATTTACAATAAACACATTACTGCACTGAAATGATGTAGAAAAATCACTTGATTCTACTGAGAAATTCATCAATGGAGTAGGAGGAGTTGGCCACCAATAAATCCTTTAGGCTTCTCTTAAAGTGAATTTCATTGATTGTTAAGCTTTTTATGGCTACTGGCAATTATCGAAAATGTGTGTTCCTGAATAATGCACACCTTTTTGTACAAGAGTAAGTGACTTTAAGTCCTTGTGAAGATTATTCTTATTTCTGGTATTGATTCTATGAATTGAGCTGTTGGTTTGAAAAAGTGATATATTTTTAATGACAAAATTCATTAACGAATAAATGTATTGGGAAGCAGTAGTTTGTATCCCTAGGTACATAAACAGGTTTCTGCAGGATGTTCTTGAGTTCACACCGCATATAACTCTTATTGCAAATTTTTGTACCCGGAAAACTTTAGCTTGGCTTGATGAATTAACCCCAAAAACATCCCATATGACATTATGGAATGAAAGTAAGCATAATATGCTAGCTTTTTCATTTTTATATCCCATATGTCTGACACAATTTGCATAGCAAATAGAGATTTGTTAGATGCTTCGGCAGTTCTGTGGTGTGCTCCTCCCAGTTGGATTTATTATCAAGCTGTGTCCCAAGAATTTAACACTGTCCACTTCTTCTATCTTCTTGTCATTGTATGTTATGCACTTACTCATGGGACACTCCTTATAAGTCCTGAACTGCATGTAGTGTGTTTTTTCAAAGTTTAGTGACAAAGAATTGGCTAGGAACCAGTGAGTAAATGTCCACAAATACTTTATTAGCCGATCTTTATAAAACTACACTTGATTTGCTATTTATTGCAATGTTTGTATCATCGGCAAACAAAACAAACTTGTCATCTGGTAATGTTACTGATGAAAGATCATTGATACACAAAAGAAAAAGTAAGGGTCCTAAGATGGAACCTTGTGGGACCCCACATGTAATTAGTTCCCAGTTGGATGATGCCTAATAGCTTAATACATGTCTCTTTCCTAATAACACCCTTTGTTATCTGCCAGAGATATAAGATTTTAACCATTTTGCAGAATTTCCTGTTACACCATAACATTCTAATTTACTTAAAAGGATATTGTGATTTACATAGTCAAATACCTTTGACATATCATAAAATATACCAGTTGCCTGCAATTTTTTGTCAAACAAATTATGTACATTTTCACTGTAATGTAGATAGCCCTCTCAATATCAGAACTCTTTAGAAATCTGAACTGCAACTTTGACAATATGTTATTTGTGATAAGATGGTTATAAAGCCGGTTCTACATTACCTTTTTCTAAAATTTTTGAGAATGCTGGCAAAAGTGAAACTGAACAGAAGTTTGATGCTATTTCTTTATCTCCCTTCTTAAACACTGGCTTAACTTCAGCATATTTCAACCATTCAGGAAATATTCCACTGATAAACGACTGGTTACACAGATAGCTTAATATGCTACTTAACTCAGAATCACATTCTTTAATAAACTTTGTTGATATTTCATCATACCCACTAGATGCTTCTGATTTTAAAGATTTTATGATGGACATTATTTCTGCTGGGGTAGTGAGGGTCAATTTCATATTATAGAAGTTACTTGAAATATCTGGTCTGAGGTATTCCACAGCAGCATCTACAGAACCTGACAACCCTATATTTTCAGCAACAGTTATAAAATGTTTGTTAAAAAGTTCTGCAACACTATACGCATCTCTGGTTCTATTGGTCTCCTCCTTCACCACACCCCATATTGTCTTTATTTTGTTATCTGATATGACTATCTTTTCCTTGTAATATATTTGCTTTGATGTCCATATTACATGCCTTAATATTTCACAGTATTTCTTGTAATTTGCTGTAGCATCAACATCAGAACTGTTTCAGATTGACAGACACAATTTTCTTTTTGTTTTACATGATACCTTTATTCCTTGAGTAATCCATGGCTTCATTGTAGACTTTGCTCTAACCATGGTTAGTTTTGGGGGAAAACAGTGTCCAAAAAAGGTAAGCACTTTATTAGCAAAAGTGTTATATTTTACATTCATGCCATGATCACTGTAAACATCACTCCAGTGAATGTCTCTGCGGGGTGTTCTAAAATAATCAATTTTTGGCTTTTGATTACCCTCTTGAGTTCAGATTTAAAAGATTTTATATACTATTCAGTATTAACATTTAACAGAAGGAACTGGATGTCATGGTCTGAGAGGCCATTGACTATTGGTTTTGTAATATAATTTTGTTCATTGGACTTTTCTATAAAGATATTATCAATGGCTGTTTGTGAGCAATTGGCTACCCTAAAGGGGAACTTTACAATGGGAATTAAGTTGAATGTTAGTGTTACTAATTCTTATTGGGAGAATCTTTTAGGAAATCTACATTGAAGTCACCTGCAATCACTATTTCTTTGTTTTTGGTTGTTAAATGGGCCAGTACAGCTTCAAGGTGGTTTACGAACAGATTAAAGTTACCAGCAGGTGCTCGGTATACACTTAATATTAAGAAGGATCTTTTATGAAATCCTACTTCTGTTGCACATGCTTCCATATGCTGTTCTGGGCAAAATTTATGAATGTCTATGTTCTTAAATTAATGACAGTTCCTGATGAATGTGGCAACTCCTCCTTTCTCCATTTCTACTTTACAAAAGTGAGACGCTAACCTAAATCCTGTAACAGTTAAAAGTTCTATACTAGTGGTCACATGATGTTCAGAGAGGCAGATTATGTCAGCAGGGTTTGAGGATTCTAAATCATCTATGCAGATAATTAATTCATTAATTTTATTTCTCAGTCCCCAAATATTTTTTTTTGCAGTTTTATCCCTTGCCCTAGTATTAATACCACATTAAACATACAGTTAATTGTGTAAGCAGCCACATTGGTTTTTAACTTCACTGCTGCCTATGCACAGCCTTCTACATAGTTATGATTCCAAGCAATCTATCTGTTAACTTCCCTATCCAGTTCTGGAGCATGCAATTCAACATGGCGTGGTTTATTACAACAGCTGCATCATGAGTTGCACCATCTGGATACCCCACTAGTAACAGCTTTTCTTAATTCCGTAAGTGAGAACTATGCCGGTAGCTTTTCATTTGATTCCACAGTCCCATTAAGCTCAGTCTCTCCTGAGCCTTATCATCTACTGGCCTTTAAGACAAGTCCTGTTGCCACCCCATTCCACTCTTCAGTCCCCATGCCAACTTTACAGTTTCGCAGTTACTTTCTCCTCCATATTACCTCACCTGTCTCAAACTTTCCTTACCTCTTTCTCTTATTCTTAGTCTTGACCCTTCCAGCTTGCCCCATACTATTTTCTCAACCTTTAACTTAGTAGCTCCTATCCCATTCGCTGTTTCTCTTTCCTGCATGTTCCCAAACGTTCTATATCATCAACACAAACTTAACTTACATGTTCAGTGTTATCACTCTGTCAAAAATATGTTACACAATAAAAAAGCAAAATAGTGTAGACAACATAATTTATGAATAGCAAATAGTGGTAGTACTACTGGAGCTTTTACTTCCCCTTAGATTATCATAATCTTCATGGCACAGGAACAAAATAGCAACAAGATCTGTTTGGCACTTCTGCTCTTAACTGACCCTTGAACCTTGAAAGCTACATCATTGAAGGTTGCACATGATAGACCACATGAAACTAAGTTGGAATGCAGAAGACTGATATACCACAAACTATGGAAACATTATGCACAAACTTTTAGCTATGAGTAAGCTCCTAACAAGATGGATAACAGAATTGCTCAGAGTTTACCGAAAGTAAAAGTTATGCAATTCTTACAGTCTTTCCCCACGAGTGGACGAACATATTGAGTCATAATGCAAGTAAAATTTCGAACCACTGTTTTGTAGTTGATGGAATGCAGACAAATTGTTTTCAGTCAGAGAGCAAGAACCAATTAAAGCACAGAACTTCCTACTTCAACATGCTCCAAATAACATAAAATGCTGCAGGCTTTCATGGACATAGTCATTAGAGGTAAACATCTTCTGTGTGATTAGGCCATGTCACACACTTTTTCAACTTCTCCAAACTTTATGTTTCACCTGATCTGCTAAGAACTTTCTTGGGAATGTTCAGCCACCAGAGAAATTGGATGTATACGGAAAATAACAGCATGAATTGTCACAGGTTTATTTGACCAATGGGGAAGTGTCTTGGAGGTGCTGAAAAAACAGATCTGGCAGTGCCTGAAGATAGGCTCAAAACCATCCTGTAAAAGCCTAACTACACAGCTTCAAGATTGCAGTGTACAGACAAAGGTACGAAAGACTGCTGAGAATGATCCCACAACACAAAAAACATTTAACAAGCTGTAAAAGTAAGTATGAAGCGTATTTTTAAACTAAACAAAATTCATAGCTGCATATTATTGTACTTCATTGGAAAAAATTTAACAAAGAATTGGTGGAAAGTTACCCTATTTTGCGAAGAAGATTTTCTTTCTCACCAATCTTCCACTACTGTATCATGACTAAAATTGGTAAACTATGCTACAAACTACTGTGTCATCCACTCGATGGCATACATATGATGTCTTGTAACTGCTATCTATTCATAAAATTCAAGATATTTCTTTGTGGAAGCTAATTCATATTGAATGATGAGATCATATCAGACTCCTGCTCCCCCCCCCCCCCCCCCCCCCACACACACACACACACACATACACCAGTTTTCCATGGATGAAGAAATCATATCAGCCCAAAGGCTTAAATATGTTCTGAAAACATTGAACATAATTAGTGTACTGAATTGTAAGAAGTACTGAAACAAAAATCAAAGGTATTGTGACTTTTGGCAAACCTTCACATAGCTATACCAAAATTTTCAAAATTTTGTCAGTTGAAATACAGCTCAAGAAGACATCAAGAAAGACATATTCTGTACAAACTTCACAACAATGTAGGTTAAAGAGGAAAAGATGACTTAAAAAAAGAGTGGCTTACGGCTGGCGCTCCATCTATTTCATCCAGCACAAGGCAGTTTGGACGTGGTTCTTCACCCATGACAGCCCGCATTTGTGTGGCAGCTTCCAACTGATTTCGGAATATATCTGGACTTCGATCGTCACTCGCATTCATCTCAACCACCTTGTAACCTGCATAAAGTCATAAGAATTTACACACCAAGTATCAGCCAATCATTTAATACACACAAACAGTTTTCTTATGTAGAATGCTATCCTCACTCTGAAGCAGAGTGTACGCTGATATGAAATTTCCTGGTGGATAAAAATTTTATGCTGGGTCAAGAATGAAATTCAGAACTGAAGTTCGGAAAGTAGGATATGAGGTACTGGTGGAATGTAGGATGAGGGACTGGTAGAAGTAAAGCTTTGAGGATGGATTATGAATCATGCTAGGGTAGCTGTCAGTAGAACACTTGCCAACAAAGGGCAAAGGCCCCGAGTTTGAGTCTCAATCCAGTACACAGTTTTAAACTGCCTGGAAGTTTCAGTTTTCTGATGTCTGAAAAATTGTTTCTCATTCCCTTCCAATGACAAAAAATTGTATATATGATCTTCTCATAGGTCTGTTTCCAATCTGTTTCTGTGATAAATGGAATCGGACTCAAACTGAATGTAATAAATCAAAACCTTGCAGTACTGTTAGAAACAGACACTGCTGTTGCAAGGATTTCCTATTGTCTTTTAGTTTTTCTCACTGTACCAGTTGGGTCTGATTCAAGAGATTGAGAAGGTCCAAAGAAGAGTGGCAAGATTCGTGACTGGTACATTTAGCCATCGTGAGAGCGTTACAAATCTCATAGAAAGTAAGATTGAAGCGGGACACATTTGCAGATAGATGGCGTGCTAAACGGAAGGGGCTGCTCACTAAATTCTGAAATACGATCTTCACAAAGGATGTAGAGCATATATTATTACCATCAACTTTAAAATCGCACAATGATCACCATTAAAAGATAATGGAGATTAGAGCTTGTACTGAGGCGTTCAGACAGTCGTTTTTCCCTCGCGCGATCCGCGAGTGGAACAGAGGGGGAGAAATATGACTTTGGTGCAAACTGTGCCCTCTGCCACACACTTCTTAGTGGCGAGTCGGGTATATATGTAGATGTACTGAAATAGAATACTGTATGCAGTTCTTTATACACTACATTACAGAACAGAGCTGAAAAATCAGAGGTCCATAACAATGACCTTCAAAAGCTACAAAATATGTGTCAATTCTGAATATTATATCATTCCCAATGTATTACAAGGACATATATCAAATTACTCATATGTCAGTTATTATGTCATAGTTTGATACTCATTGCTATTGTTTCTTATCATTTTGGCTTTGTGACTTCTCAACTCCAAATAGCTTTCATCAGTTACAAATGGCAGGAAGCACTAATCTAAAATCTCTGAAAAACCTACTTGTGAGTTATACAACATTTAACACCACAACATTAGTAACTTGGTTAAATTTCATTACAGTGTGAAACAGCTAAAGTGGTGGCCAAGAGTGGAATATCAGTTCTTCCACCTCTCATATTCTCTTCATCTGTTGCTGACAATGAGAAGCCTTTCCCTGAATGCTGTTGTCACAGTCATTTTTATTGCAGTCATCATCATAACAAAATTGGATTGCAATTTTTTTTATTGCAATCATCATCATAACAAAATGGGGGACAAGAAAGGAGCCCCCTAGACGATTGTAAAAGTACAGTCGGGCGTCCCCTGGACAACGGTACATACCAGCAGATCCTTCCATACACTATGTCTAAAACAACATGTATTCAGAATCTAAAATGAAGAAAATGCCATTTTCAGACCCATGCTTGACAGTCATATGTCTCAATATTGAGGGAAAAGAAGAACTTATATCCAACATATGTAAGCTTCATTCCTGCGACGTCCTGTGCCTCCAAGAGACACATAGAGGGCCATCACAATGCTGTCCAAATATTCCTGGGATGACCTTGGTGAAAGAGTGCCCTCACGACTAATATGGAAGTGCTCTATTTATTTGGCCCGTAATCTAAGTATCCAGTATACAAGTTAACACCGTTAACAACATAGATATCATTTCTGTTACTATCGGAAGCATTACAGTGTCATCGATATATAAACCACCATGGGAAAGGTTTGCTTTCATCCAACATATCTGTCACCCACAGCTAATAATGAGAGACTTTAACTGTCACAGTTGAGTGTGGGGCTACTAAGGCACAAATGAGGCCAGAGAATTATTGGAAAGCTGGGCAGAAGAACACAAGCTGAATCTCATCCATGATCAGAAATAGCCTGCATCATACAACAGTGCAAGATCGAAGAGAGGGTATACTTGTTTCCAAAACCTTATTTGGGTCATACAATAAATTTGTTCTCAACCCTGTCCCAAAGACCCAACACAGACCAATAGTGCTAAATTTTAGACCAATAATAGTGCCACAAAAAGTACCCTTCAAAAGAAGTTTTAACTTCAAAATGGCTAACTGGAAAAAATTTGCGGACACGCTATATATGGAAATCGTAAATTTACCGTCAAACACTGAAAACTACAGAAAGTTCGTCCAAACTGTTAAAAGATCAGCTAGACTCGGCACACCCAGAGGCTATAGAACACACTACATTCCTGGAGTTTCCAACAACATGAAACAAATATATAACAAATACCTGGAGCAGTACAGCCAGGACCCTTTCAGTGAAGAAACAATACAACTTGGGGATCAGCTGATTGAAACTATAAGCAAAGACCGACAAGAGACCTGGAAACATATGCTGGAGAGTCTTGACATGAAGTATAGTAGCAGAAGAGCTTGGAACCTCATAAAACGATTGTCTAGCGACCTGGCAGCCCCCAAGGATCAGGTTTCTGTGACAGCTAATCAAATCACGCATCAGCTCCTTTTGAATTGTAAACCAACCAGGAACAGCAAGATTGCCACCTCATATAAGAGGCCACAAGTGGCTGAAATACCACCTGAGCCATATTTCACTTCAACAGAATTGGAAGCTGCTATCAGTTCTTGAAACCCAGGAAGGCCGCAGGTCCCGATCGCGTCATTAATGAATTTGTACAGAGCATAGGGCCCATAGCTAATGAACAGCTCTTACAATTCTATTTTCTGATGGTCTAACAAGACAGTACCTAAGCTACGACTGAAGGCCAAGGTAGTAGCTACCGCAAAGCAGGGTAAATCAAGAGATGATGCCAAGAACTATTGTCCAACATCACTGCTGTGTTGCCCTTTCAAAGTATATGAATGTCTTATTTTGAATAAAATAAGACCTCAACTAGAAAGCCAAGTCATTCCACAACAAGTAGGATTCAGACCCGGTACGTCTTGCACTGGCCAGGTCTTCAGCCTAACACAGCACATAAAGGACGGTTTTGAGAAGGGAGAAAAAACTGGTGTGGTGTTTGTCGACTTATCAGCAGCATACGACACAATAAAGCACAAAATCCTCCTGGGAAAAATTTTCAAAATGATGGGAAACTGAAGTTGTGAGATCACTGATCTCCAACAGAAGATACTATGTGGAATTTCATGAGCAAAGAAGTCACTGGTGGAACCAGAAGAATGGGCTCCCACAAGGTATTGTTTTGTGCCCTCTACCTTTCAATCTGTATACCAATGACCAACCAGTTGGACCAATGACAAGAAGTTTTATCTATGCTGATGATATAGCCATTGCCTACCAATTCAGATCAATCAAACAGATTGAGAGAAACCTAATAGATGCCTTAGAAGTACTAGCTGAATATTACAACAGGAACCAGCTTTGACCAAATCCAGCAAAGACGCAGACTTGTTTTTTTCATCTGAACAATAAGGAAGTAAACAGGGAATTTCAACTGGAATGGAACTCAGTTAAACTTACACACTGCCCAAACCCAGTTTATTATGGTATCACATTAGATCGAACATTGTCTTACTAGGAACATGTAGAAAAAACTAGAGTGAAAGTCAACACATGGAATGGTATAATCCACAAACTTACCAACTCACACTGGGGAGCAAATCCTGACATTATAAGTGCATCATCCTTGGCATTGAGCTTTGCTCCAGCTGAATATGCATGCCCCATACGGAGAAGATCGACACATGCCCAGAAGCTAGATACAGCACTGAATGACTCATGTTGATTAATTACGGGATGCCTGAAGCCTACAAACTATGATCTCCTTTATGTGTGTTCTGGAATCCCCCCCCGCCACCACCACACACACAGATCAGATGGCAAATGTTGGTGATGGCCGAACGAAGTAGGCAGTGTGAAGATAGAAGACATTCCCTGTGCGCACATCAGCCAGTGGTGGCAAGACTTAAATCTAGGGAAGATTTTATAAAAGTTGAACGTCCACTAAACGAAAGTCAATCTACAACCAGAGAATCAATGTGGAAACAGAAATTGAATAAAAACAGCCTGAAAGGTTGGAACATTAAAGAAAAACTTCCTGCTGGATCACAATTGGAATGGCAAGTCTAGAAGAGCCTAAATAGACTTAGGTGTCAAATGGGAAGATCAAAGGATAACCTGTTCAAGTGCACATACGCCGAAGAAGAGCCCTGCCAATGTGGAGGAAAACAAATGGTGACACAAATGTTGACATATCCATCCTTGCTGGCCCCATGCACTTTCCAAAACCTGTGGTTGGCCAATGACGCCACAGTGAAGCGTGCCAAACACTGGAGAGAGATATGAGCCTTGCTATAGACAATAATGGCGACTTACGATATGTGAAGATCATGAATGTATATATGAATGTATAACTATTATTTGGTTATATTTGTAAGCAACTATATATATATATATATATATAGGCTATTAATTAGCTCAGACACGATTAAATAAATAGATAATTCATAACAAAATAATAATTACCACGTAAACACGTAACACAGGTATAGTTTACATTGCAACACACTGTATGATTTACACAGCTGCTGCAGGCACAGCTCAGATCCAACAACAGAGTTGCAGCTGATACTAAAGTACGGTTGGTTTGTGGGAGGGGACCAAACAGTTAGGTCATCCATCCCATTGGATTAGAGAAGGATGGGGAAGGAAGTCGGCCATGCCCTTTCAAAGGGACCATCCCAGCATTTGCCTGAAAAGATTTAGGGAAATCACAGATAACCTAAATCGTTTGAACTGTCGTCCTTCCAGACGTGAGTCCAGTGTGGTACAGCTTTAGTATGGAATCGTTAGATTGCAAGGGTTTTTGGGTAGGTGTTGATGCCAATGTACTATTTTTCCTGAAGGCATCTGATTTCTAAAAGTTGTGAACCAGAGTGAGAAGCAATGTTAGCAGAAAAAATGCAGGAAATAGAGAAGGGATACCGTCCTCACTTGTTTCTCAAGACGCAAATTTTGCTGCTATCAAGTATTAGAACAGTCAACAAACTAACCATTATCCAAATGATACAGACTCATTCACAAGTTAGGCAGAAATGAATAAGACATGTTCATACACAAAGATATAAGCATCACAGAAACACAATGAATAGGGCTTTTTAATTAACCAGTACCAGCTCTCAACCCATAATCTCTTTTTTCATAATACTTTTATTCCTTCCCAATGGGTCTTTTTTATCATCACCCTCCTCCACACACAAGTGATTCCGTACAAATTTACCCATGGCAGATGGAGGGTGAGGGGGAAGCAGGACTCTACCATAGCCACTTTTTTTATACAACTGAATTGGTGAATTTGGATTTGTGTCGTGTCACAAACACTAAATCTTTGTAGAAGACTATGAATATTTATTACAATAAACACCGGAACTCCAGGTTGAAATATCAGCAATATACAGAAATGATAGATTGCTACTTACTGTAAAGAGAAGACATTACGGTGCAGACAGCCACAACTACAAAATACTTACACTTTAGCTTTTCGTCACAGCCTTCGTCAGAAAAGGAAACATACATTCCTTCTTACAAGCAAGCACACCCCTCATGCGTAGATGACTCCCACCTCCAGCAGCTCAGACCAGAATGCAGCTGTTGCATAGAATGGGAGCAACAATCTGAAGGCAGTGGGAAACTGGAAGGGATAGCATCCAATGCCACCCTAGACAAGAACAACTGAATCACATTGTTCGCCAGGGCTTTGATTACCTATCATCATGCCCTGAAATGAGAGACATCCTACCCAACATCCTTCCCACCCCCTCTTAAAGTGATTTTCCATTGCCCAACCAACTTCCAAACATATTAGTCCATCCCTATGCCACTCCCAATCCCAACTGCCTGCCACAGGGATCATATGCCTGTGGAAGATCCAGATGAAAGCCCTGCCCAATCCACCCAACCAACACTTCCTATTACATTCCTGTTATTCAACCCCATCAGAGGCCAGGCCATCTGTGAAAGTAGCCATGATACCAGCTCTGCTGTAATCACTGCATGGTTTTGTATATTGGTATAACTACCAACCAGCAGTCCACAACAAGGAGTGGCCACCACCAACTGTGGCCAAGACAAAGTAAATCACCCTGTGACAATATACTGCTGAACATACCATGCTTGATTTCAATGGCTGCTTCACTACCCGGCAAATCTGGATCCTCCCCTCCATCATCAGTATTTCCAAATAGCGCAGATTGGAATAACCCTTACGCTTCATTTTCCACTCCTGATCTTATACCGGCCTCAGCCTACAGTAATATACTGTCCCCACACCCCACACACTCCACCCAGTTTTCACCCCCCCCCCCCCCCCCCCCTCTGCTCCATAACTTCCTCACCAATTTCATCTCCACCCTCTTTGTGTGGGACTCTATTACAATGCACCAGCCCATCTTCCCCCTCCCCCCCCCCCCCCCCCCCACCTCCCTGCCCCACAACCTCCCAAAGCTGTATGTCTGTTGGCAGTCTAGTTCCTGCACACTCTGCCAAACAGCAATCTTCTCTCCCCCCATCCATACACTGCTATCCCTTGCCTTCACATCCCCCTCCGGGGTGCTCCTTCTGCTCTATGTGACTAATGCTTTCGAGTTTGACCTTCCAAAGATGGTGGTGTGCACCTGCTTACATGATTAAACATGTGTTTCCATTTCCAAGGAAGGCTGTGGCTGAAAGCGTAAGGGTAACTGCATTTTGGTTGTGGCTGTCTGCAACTTAATGTGCCAACTTTACAGTAAATATTTATTATGTCCCAGAGAATATCGTATGTATACAAAACAAGGGTGGCAAAAATGGACACAGGCTTGTTTGACTCACAGGAGAGCATCACAGAAATGTTGGAAACCTGAACTGTTGGACTCTTGAAGATAGACACAAATTATCTTGTGAAAGTCTACTTACAAAATTTCAAAAATCAGTATTAAGTGAAGAATCTAGATATATTCTTCAGCCTTCTACACAGTGATCCCACTAGCACCACAAAGACAAGATTAGACTTATTACACCACAAAATTCACACAAGCATTTAAGCAGTCATCCTTCCCACACTCCATATGTTACTGCAACAGAAAGAATGCCTAGCAGGTGGTACCACGTTAAGTACCCTTTGCCATGCACTTCAGAGTGGTTTTCAGAGTATGTACATATATGTAGACATAGATGGGGCTTAGATTGCACCACGATTACAAGGCAGCATTCATTCAATAGACTATTTTTTAATGTGAATGTAAGAAAAGCAAGATTAATTTATAAAAGTTTCAGTTCATGATATATATAATACCATCTTCTCAGTTACAAAGTTGTGAAAAAGGGTAAACCAAGCCATTCAATTATGGAGAGAGGATTTCATTCCTTTGTGAGTCAATCTCCCTTCTATCTTTTTGAACTCAATGCTTTACCACGCACCAAAAGATGGGGGGGGGGGGGGGGGGGGGGGGGGGGGGGGGGGGGGGGGGGGAGAAAGCTACCTTTTTGTGGCTTCATTGACATATTATGGTCAAGCTAATTTACAAAGCATAGACCAACAGTTGGGTTAATCAAATTCCCCATACTGGACATCATTAAATCATATTAAGTAATATGGTGTACACCCTCTGTCCTAGATGCTTTTCTAAGAGTAAGTTGTCTGCTGTGCAAGCACTCAACGTGCACTACAAGATTATTCTTGTGAAGTGGCTGATGGATCTGCTTGAATCTATAAAAACCAAATGACATCAACTAGTATTAACTGATTTTTGATCACTCTTAAGGTGAAGTAGCAGACAGTATGTTTAACGCATCTACATATATGAGAGTAGAAGTAATGCACTGAGTTAACGATCTGAAGTGTTACATGCAATTGATTTTGGAATCATCTTATTTACTGACATGTTAGATGCATCATACACAGTGTTGTCTGCTATTTAAAGTTGGTAGTAATCGGAAAGCAGTAAATACAAATTACCGGCATTTGATTTCGATTGCCACAGTGACATTAATTGGTCACCTTGTTGAGAGTCCTCTTAAAATGCACGTATACTATTGTTACGTTCTAATGGCAAAGTAGAGCTTCTCTTGGCCAAATTATTGTTTCAATATTTCAAAAAAGATTAACAAAGACATGTTGGGTACTTTTTGCAGTTAAGTCAGAGGTCATGATGAGATCTATCCCAGGGTCCATCCTGGCATTCATCAGCCTATATAAATGGTTGGATAAAGCATAAAAAAACTTATTATGCTCTTGAAAGAAGCAAAAACCGTCTATAAAATTGTAATACAATATTTATATGACATTTGAATCAACATATTTCTCTGAAAATTTAGAAAAATTTAAACTTTCAAACAAAATGAACAATAGTACACATACTATGGACTGTGAGTTTGATGAAAACATGGGTATTACTGTTTCAGAACACACAGTTTGCCATTCATTTGGCACAAATGCTTTGCTGCAACCGAAACAAGCAGACCTACTATACAATATGGTAGTGTTCTTTGGGGACCCGCCCAACCATCTCCCATGTAAAACAGACAGTCTAGAGGTGTATGAAATTTCTGTAATGAATGAAAAGTGGTACTGTGCATTACAAGGGGGAGAAGAAGATGGTTGCCATACCCCTTTTTGCATCTCCCACTTCTGACACTTTGATACTCATGCCTACCAAACTGTCACTTATTACAATATTTCAGTTTCCTAATTTACCTCTGATTCCAGTTTACGTACTTATTATTTGTCCTGTCCTTTGTTTACTCTTGATGTATTATCTGTTGCACTATTTGCACCCTTGCTAGCCTTTCCACCTCCCAGTTCACTTTCCAAATCATAGGGTGCTATCGAACTGACAGTCTGGTCACTCTGCTGAAACACTTTCTTCAGTTAACAAGCAGTTCCCATAATTCCTTATACACTGGTGGTTTAGCAGCATGGCCAGCTTTGCATCTGCCCATCCCTGAAACTGACCATAGCTGTTCAGCTGCTTTTGACCATAAAGAGCAAGCAAGTCAGGCACATAGCTACGACAGGGTGGGGTTAAGCACACTGCTGCCTTGCCATGCAGCTCTGCATTTATTTTTGTTTCAGGGTTGAGAGTTCATCTCATTTGTTCACTATGCTGTTTTATGAAGTTTGTACTTTTGTACAGCTAAATGATTTTCTATGCAGAAGTTTTTATTGCTGATATAGAATATTTTCCTACTGTTCAGGATTCAGAAAATATGGATTACAGAAATAAAGTCATCAAATGTAATGCTTGGGAGAAACTATGACAAAAGTAACACATACATTGTCAAAAGATGACACTAAAATTCTGAAGTAGTTAACAAATTGATGATTTTTCATTTAATTCCTCATAATAATAATAATAATAATAAACCAGGATTTTCATGAGTTGCTAGCATTGGATAAATGCAATACTTCCATAGACATCACTGGTACAGTATTTTCTTTTCCGTAACAAAGCAAAATGCAAAAGATCTCTGTCAGAGTCCATTTTGCAACTGTTTCATGCAAGCACAAAGCTTTTGCCACAGAAATTCTGCTCTGTAGTTCAGTCAGGTGGGTCAACTGTGTGCCTACACCACCAGAATGAAAGCAGCCCCAATCCTGTCATCTGCATAAAGATAGTTTCCCCTTACCCATTTTGTTGCAATGAATGGAAGACCTAACTCTGTAGTGTTCCTTACTTCCACACTTTCTTAACATCCAACTTGTTGTATGCCACACTTCCTGCAGTTGCAACTTACCACAGATCATTTCAAATCATGGTTGTAATGCAATATTAATTTATTATTTTTTCATTCATATTTTTTTTGATAGTCATTCACTTTAGCAATCATGTCTCTGCTGCTGACTCATTTTCATTTGTCACTGACTGGAAGGGAAAAAGAGAAAAAAGATAGAAAGTTATTAGTTCTTCTTCTTCTTCTTCTTCTTCTGGTAGCAGTCGTAGTCAGTAGATGCAAGCCATTATGCATACTTGCATTTTACATCCGATATTGCTCAACATAAAGGGGTGTTGATAAAAATTTTTGTGTAGCTTGCATAACGTCAAGAGCAACCGTTGTTAATCCCACATATGTTTAAGCTCAAACAGAAAGCAGAAACTAAATGTAGAGAGCAGATCGCAGAATTAAAAGGACTGGAGATTTCGAATACAAGCGAGACAAAAAAATACTTGTTTAAATTTCAATGTAAATGCAGCTCATGCTGTACCACTTCCCTTTCTCATAATCATTAACCTTCTACCAATGTGGAGCATCATATTGCAAAATTGCCATTTTTGGTACAATTTTTGCATAAAAATTTGCAAATTAAAAGATTAAAGAGGTTTTTACTAAAGTAAATAAACAGCAAATGGTCTCATTAATGCATTTATGCATGTTTTACTCTGGATTTTCCGTTTTTACAAACTCTTTTCTGGCCTGTGTTCATGAAGTATTTCACAGCAACATCAATATGTAAAAGACTTTCAATCTTCCAACAGTGTAATTGCTGAATTCAGACTGAACATCAGTTCACCACTGCCACAGCTTGAATAAAGCCCTTTTCTTTTAATTACTTTCTTCTCTCTACACTATGCATGTCAACTGATCGTTTGTTTCCTTTTGTCCATACATGAAGTGTCTCTTTTAATTGAAACTACAAGTTTAATGTTACCGGTCATAAATTATTATTATTTTGATTAATTGATGAAAGGAGAAAATATAAAAATGAAGTAAATGAAGCAGGCGAAAGAATACAAACATCTCAAAAATGATATTGGCAGGAAGTGCAAAATGGCTAAGCAGGGATGGCTAGAGGACAAATGTAAGGATGTAGAGGCTTATCTCACTAGGGGTAAGATAGATACTGCCTACAGGAAAATTAAAGAGACTTTTGGAGAAAAGAGAACCACTTGTATGAATATCAAGAGCTCAGATGGAAACCCAGTTCTAAGCAAAGAAGGGAAAGCAGAAAGGTGGAAGGAGTATATAGAGGGTCTATACAGGGCCGATGTTCTTGAGGACAATATTATGGAAATGGAAGAGGAGGTAGAAGAAGATGGAATGGAAGATATGATACTGCGTGAAGAGTTTGACAGAGCACTGAAAGACCTGAGTCGAAACAAGGCCCCCAGAGTAGACAACATTCCATTAGAACTACTGATAGCCTTGGGAGAGCCAGTCCTGACAAAACTCTACCATCTGGTGAGCAAGATGTATGAGACAGGCGAAATACCCTCAGACTTCAAGAAGAATATAATAATTCCAATCCCAAATAAAGCAGGTATTGACAGATGAGAAAATTACCGAACTATCAGTTTAATTAGTCACAGCTGCAAAACACTAACGTGAATTCTTTACAGACGAATGGAAAAACTGGTAGAAGCCGACCTCGGGGAAGATCAGTTTGGATTCCGTAGAAATGTTGGAACACGTGAGGCAATACTGACGTTTCTAGCATTTGTAGACTTAGAGAAAGCTTTTGACAATGTTGATTGGAATACTCTCTTTCAAATTCTGAAGGTGGCAGGGGTAAAATACAGGCTATTTACAATTTGTACAGAAAGCAGATGGCAGTTATAAGAGTCGAGGGGTTTGAAAGGGAAGCAGTGGTTGGGAAGAGAGTGAGACAGGGTTGTAGCCTCCCCCCGATGTTATTCAATCTGTATATTGAGCAAGCAATAAAGGAAACAAAAGAAAAGTTCGGAGTAGGTATTAAAATCCATGGAGAAGAAATAAAAACTTTGAGGTTCGCTGATGACATTGTAATTCTGTCAGAGACAGCGAGGGACTTGGAAGAGCAGTTGAACGGAATGGACAGTGCCTTGAAAAGAGGGTATAAGATGAACATCAACAAAAGCAAAACGAGGATAATGGAATGTAGTCGAATTAAGTCGGGTGGTGCTGAGGGAATTAGATTAGGAAATGAGACGCTTAAATTACAAAGGAGTTTTGCTATTTGGGGAGCAAAATAACTGATGATGGTCGAAGTAGAGAGGATATAAAATGTAGACTGGCAATGGCAAGGAAAGCGTTTCCGTACAAGAAAAATTTGTTAACATCGAGTATAGATTTAAATGTCAGGAAGTCATGTCTGAAAGTATTTGTATGGAGTGTAGCCATGTATGGAAGTGAAACGTGGACGATAAATAGTTTGGACAAGAAGAGAATAGCAGCTTTCGAAATGTGGTGCTACAGAATAATGCTGAAGATTAGATGGGTAGATCACATAACTAATGAGGAGGTATTGAATAGAATTGGGGAGAAGAGGAGCTTGTGGCACAACTTGACTAGAAGAAGGGATCGGTTGGTAGGACATGTCCTGAGGCATCAAGGGATCACCAATTTAGTATTGGAGGGCAGTGTGGAGGGTAAAAATCGTAGAGGGAGACCAAGAGATGAATACACTAAGCAGATTCAGAAGGATGTAGGCTGCAGTAGGTACTGGGAGATCAAGAAGCTTGCACAGGATAGAGTAGCATGGAGAGCTGCATCAAACCAGTCTCAGGACTGAAGACCACAACAACAACAAGTGTTTCAGAGCTTTAAACCACCATCACCAGGTGGATTTACAGGAATTAATAAGATACACGTGTTGTGCGTATGACTTTGGGGTGGCACAACATACACATCTTATTGATTCTCACAGATCTAACTGATGATCGGGGTTTAAACCTCTAAAACACACAGAGGCAATTAAAAAAAAATTAACTAGTAACAGTAAACTTAAATTTCAATTATTATCAGTAACAGTCACTGTAAATCCTAACTCAAAATGTTCACATTTAAAGATCTCTCTTTTTCATTATAAGTATCACCACATATTCTGTTATCTAAAGATTATCTTTGTTATAAAATGATTTTGAAGTTAAAATTATACAAACAGGAGATACTGTCAAAAGTTCCTTAACACCACAAAAATTATTAATGCAGAAAGTATGTATAAAATGACTGAGACAGTACCACAAGCTACATTATCAAAATATTAAATACCTGCATGTCGTGCCACCATATGAGCAAGTGTAGTTTTTCCCAGACCTGGTGGGCCACACAATAATGCCATTTTATACTGTGGGCAGCCATTTTCATCCAGATCATCGAAACTTTTTTCTTGAACTATTTTCTTCTGGAACCTGTTTTCTGAAAAGAAGAAAAAGATATACATATATCTTAACAAAATAATTCAAATTAAGTTCCTTTTTATCAACTCATGATTTTCAGATATTAATTACCGCCCTCATTTTTTATCCTGTCTAATCTCACCGCTGAACCAGTTTCAACCAAATGTGGTACACACATAACTTACTGTGAGGTGAAAATTGCTGTGGGAGTAAGAACCATCCAGCTATCAAAGGAGTGAAGGTGGGGATAAAAAAGAAGCGTCACCCACGACACGTGAATTTCCAGACTTTATCTGCTCAGCATTTGTGGCTAAGAACATTTAGCGACTTGTAACAAACATTAAACGTAATTTCAAAGCAATAACTTTTTTTTCTCACTGTTAACACCTATAACATGATGGAAGGAAAATTATTTATCACTTACTACTTTTCTGCTGTTCACAAAGTAAAAGTACAGTATGAGACATGACATTAAAATTTATTTCTTCTTTATTACTAAGTGTATTTGTGACCCATTTTAAAGACAGTATGCACATATACCACTGAATGTAAGTGTAAAATTATATCATTGTAGGACACACAGTTAGGAGTCGTGAGGTCGCAGACATTAAGCACAAGACCAGATGCCGCGTGATAAGGTTATGATTGCACATAAATAAATACCTGGGGAATGCTGGGCTTCACCACTAGTTGACCACATAATAAATTCTACATACACTTCTTTCCATACTACATAACTAAGAAAAATAGTCATCAAAATCGAATATTGTTTTGTAAACCACAGTGCTTTACAAGGCATGCACATGTTGGAGATGGTATGACATTGCCTCCCTCTGTCCTCTGAACTGACTTACCCAATCAGTTGTAGAAGGACCTACAGTTTAATATGGATTCCAAACCACAGTGCAACACAGAATTTTTCTCTTCAAAAAACATCACCAGAGGTAAAAGAAGTGAAAAGTGACTGACAAAAGATCAAACCAAAGACATTCAGATTAGTATCATATTCTATTAGAATACCTGTGGCAGCTCAACGCTTTTCACTTCCACACCATGGAACCAGCAACATCAGGACAGGTATTTCCCAAGTAGTATTGGAGACTACATGTGGTGGGAAGGACAGTCTGTACCTCTGCGGTGATCTGACTTGATACTAGTTGTAAGCAATTTTACATACAAAGTTGCACAAATAAATCTCTGCGCTACTATTCATAACCCAAACATATTTTGCTACTATTCATAACCCAAACATATTTTTATCCCATAAGTGGTGATCCTAACTCAAGAACTGGAGCTTTGTGAGGGTGCAAATACCAAAACCACACAAGGTCTGAGTGCCAACAGTATGCGAGACATGAGTATCGATCAACAAGACCTGAATGTCGATGGTCTCCCATCATCGGATATGGCGTTGGAACATCTGAGGGTGCAGCTATAATGATTGCATTATCAGTATCATCTACAGAATCACAATCTACATGAGCAGCAGCAATTGCTGCACCAGCAGCAAGAATTCCGGTGGGATCAAGAGCATCTCAACCAGGAGAACGCAGCTGCATTACAAAATAAATGCTAAGAGCAGAAACAGATATCACCAGTTGCAGTAAATATGAACCTCAAGTCAGCTGATTCCTTTCTGCAGCGATAATGCCACTCAGCCGCAGCTGCCCTGTTTGTGGAACCCAGGGGCAGAAGTGCATTGTGCAGCTTTCGGAGCACCGCCACTCTGGATAAGCAGCCCAGCACTATGGTTCAGTCATGTCAAGAGCTGTTCTGCTGCTGTTAGCATAACAAAGGCAGCATTTGTGGCATTGTTAAGAAGTCAAACAGCCCTCAAAGTGAGTGGTGTGATCAGTGAAAGACCGAAGCAAGCAGCTGAAGGAAGAGATAGTATGGTGACCATCACTCACACACATGCTATTGCTGCTATACATCAAAGAGCTGGTAGGTAGAAAATCATCCCAGTTCCTGCAAGGGCTGTTTGCTGGCACATTTTTAAGTGCTCGGCAAATACCTGCTCTCTGTATGGTTGTCACACTTGTGAGAAACATGCCACACTTTATACTGTCAATGATACAGGAACAGGAGCTGAATAAGTTTGCAGAAACTGCAAACAAAATTTCAGACGTTGCAACTCCACTTGTGCAGTGTGTCATATAATCACTCTGTGGCAAATTTAACATAAGCACAAGCACCAGGTTGTAGCTCTTGGAGCATATAAAGGATGGAGAAGCCAAACATAGCGCACAGGAAAAGTGAACACACAGCTTCCACACCAGACTAGGATGAACATTTCCACCAGAGATGCTCTGTATGTAGGATACGTCAGCTTTCTGTGACCAAAGGGCGAGCCTGTCTGCAAAATCTCAGCCAACAATCACAATACATAGTGGTGACATACAGAACCGCCAAACTGCAGTTTTCTGTTGACACAGGCTCAGACATATGTGTGTTCTCAAAGGCAATCTTGTGGCAGGGGAGACTATACAATAATTTCAGTCTTATTGCAGCAAATGTTTCTCCCATACTAACTTACAGCTGGATGACATTAAATTGGAACTTTGGCTTGTGAAGAACTTCCGTGTGTAACTTGATTGTCAATGTTGTCACCCACCCAATTATAGATCTAGGTTTTCTGTTCTTTTATGACCTTGTGCTTGATGTAAGACATAGTTGCATCCGGCACCAAACAACTTCAGTAAGATTTGCCAGCCACCTAATTGAGTGCAGTGATTTAACTGTGCATTCTGTCACAGGACTGCCTCCACTGTTACATCTATTAACAGAATTTCCACAAATCATGTGTCCAGTAGGTGTACCCAACTGCCCGTGCTACTCAACAGTGCATAATTTATTGAATATTGTCTTCTCTTAACCATGGTATTTTGGTTCTGACGGACTTCGGATCATCAATGTGAAACTCAATGCAATAGTTCATGCATGCACATCACAACCATTGGAAAGCACATAAGCTCTGCCGCTGCACTTGATGGCAAGGTAGCCAGTTGGTTCGAGACTGTGTGTTGCAGTTGTACAGTAGTATCCAAACTGGACCTTATTGAGGCCTACACCCAGATCCCAGTGGCCCCAGAGGACATACACAAAATACCTATCACAACACCATTACAAACAGTTGAATTTCCTACAAGTGTTTCATGGGCTGTGCAACGCTGCACAAATTTTCCAAAGGTTTATTGATTAGGCCTTAACTTCTGTTCCACCTATAGTGAAGATGTGTTGGTTGCATCATCTTCACCGATCTCCAAAATGTGTTGCCATCCTGCGGGAGTATCCAGTGTCAATGACAGTGTGAAGACTCCGTTACTACCTAGGTGTGATAAACCCATATCGTCACTTTACAACTTGTGCTGTTGAACTCCAGGTGTTACTCCATGTAGTCCTAGCTGGCATTGCAGTGCATGGTTCCACATTTCTCATGTATAATAACCAATTACAGAAGAGCATTCGAAGTATGCCATGTGAACTTCACGGGGGGAAGGGGTGCACTGTTCACACATCATTTGTAAGAGCCTCCTTAGTGATCTTTTCATCTTTTCAGATGCTTCAGCATGCCCTGCGGGGGCAGTTCTGCAGCAGCGTATCAATGGAGCCTGACAAACCTTAGGTTTTCTACTAAAACACAGACAGAAGAGCAGTGTTCTTGGCAATCATTTTATGTTGAAATACAGGTGATTGTCAATGATGTCACCCTAAGTTATTTGAACAAGATAAAACGTGTTTTACAAATTACATATTCAACAAATTTTGCATAGTAAATACCATACTTTCAGCCTGTCAGAAAGTTTCTGAAATGTTACAACTATTGTTTGGCTGAAGATAAAATGACAGAATTAATTCATATTGGCAGTTCCACAATTTTAAAATAGGAGCATGTTAATACATTTGAAAAACACACATGTTAATACATTTGAAAAATACTATGCACCTCCAACTTCATAATATTTACTAGATACAAATCTCTGATACAATAGTCATGAAGAAGAATTTGTGTATAAATAAATCTTCACTTACCAGAAACAGGCTTCTTAGTTTTATTTTCCTCTTTATGTTTTCGTTTTGTTTTTGTTTCACGATTAAATACAACTTTATCCCATAACTTCAACCAATGAAGAAGTGTTCTGTTGGTGCTCTGTAAACATAATTAACCTTACACAGATATTCAGTAAGTGAATGTTGGCATTCCAAATACAATTCAGTGAAGCTATGTCATAAAGTTGCCACAAGTATTTGCTATAAATCCTAGAGGACTGAAGAAAAGCTTACATTACATAATGTTTTTGCATTATTTTACTGGTTCCATACTAATTGCACATATACTTAAACACAGAGTCACAAACTATTGCAGCATTTTGAATATGATACAAAAGAAATTTTACAGACAGAATCTAAAATAGGCTGTGGTCTGGTACATATCTGATACTTATTACCCAGTAAAAGAAACTGTAGTGGAGTGGGTGGAGTGGGTTGAAGCACTTTCATGTTTACACTTGAGATGCAATGAGGAGAGGCAGTAGCAGTGTACACTATGGTATTCTTATAAGAGGGGCACTGTGATATGCTACATGTCTGTACTACAATGTAGTTAATGGCACAACAATTAAATGAAGACCAGCACTTTTGATACACAATACTCCATGGATACTATCTCTTTGCCAGCACTTAGTCAGAGGATAATATGTATAAACCCAAATTTTGTCTAAATAAACCACTGGCAACTGTAATTCTTATACCTTCTCTGTCTACACTTCCCTGCTTTTTCCTCCTCACTGTTACGAATCTCATTTTGTTTCCAGAAAGCTGCTGCTGCTGCTGCTGCCCACAAAGACTTTTTCAATGATCACTTTCCATTGTTGCACTTTTAACTACCACTACTCTGAACTGGAGTGTGGCTCTATCTAGCCAAGTGACAAAGGTACTTCCTGCTACTGCTGGGATCTTCAGTACATTTTGTCAAGTAAAAGAAGGTATCCCATAACTGTCACCGTTAAAATCGAAAATACGTCAGTTACAAAATATATCAGTTTAGATTATCACTATAACACAACAATTCTTCAATACTGCACATTCCAAGGAACAGGGTAAAACAAACCAATTCACAACTACAATTCTATGCATCACTCTCTATATTATTTTGTCTGTGGACTATGTGATTACAAATTCAGAGATAACTTATACATAGGTGCTTTTAACTTCTTATCTTTTCTGTTCCTTCACCTTTTGGCAAGCAGAACTGGATATACTAGGTAAATATACTGATAGAAAAAAAATCACAACAACATGAAGGAGTTATGTGACATAAATGAAAGATGGCAGGCATGTTTCTACTTCAGAACAATGATGTCTATTCCAATTTCGCACCAGCCACATAAGAGTGGCACTAGCACTGCTGCTACAAGGATCAAAATTGTTTTAAATACACGCTGTCACAGTCGTGAGCACTAGTTACCTTCGAGATTGGACATGGTGAGCTAATCTTAGTCAAGACAGCCTTTAAGGTGACGAAGACGCCACTATCAACACCTAGCTAAGTTTGTGTAATTGAGCTATGAGAAGCTTGATGTTCCTTCTGCTATATTGAAAGAAAACTAGGAGGAAATGTAACCAAGTTCATGATTGCTGGCAGCACTGGTCATGAGAAAATACAGTCATAAGAACACCAGGCTCCAGATGGTCATGTGGCACTACTGCAAGGGAAGGCCGACATGTTCAGCATATGGCTCTGGTGGATTGTACTGCATCTGTAGCAGCAATTTGAGGAGCAGCTGGCACCACAATGACGCAACGAACTGTTACAAAATGGTTACTTCAAGGATAGCCCTGAACCAGATGCCATGTAACATGCATTCCACTGACCCGAAACCATTACCATTTGCGACTTTAGCGGTGTCAAGTGAGAGCTCATTGGAGGACAGTGTGGAAGTCTGTTTGGTTTCTGATGAAAGTTGGTTCTGCCTCACTGCCAGTGATGGTCACATGTTGGTTAGTAGGAGGACTGTTGAGAGCCTGCAAGCAACCTGTCTATGTGTTAGACATACTGGATCTAGGTCTGGAGTTACAGTCCAGGAGAGTGATTACGTATGACAGCATGAGCACTCCAGGGGTTATCCCATCCACCCTGACTGCAGATCTGTACATCAATCTGGTGATTCAACCTGTCGTGCAGCCACTCATGAATAGCATTTCAGGGGGTGTTTTCCAACAGGACAACACTCGCCCACGTACTGCTACTGTAATCCATCTGGCTCTACAGTGTGCCGACATGTTGCCTTGGCTTGCTTGATCAAGAGATCTGTCTCCAATCAAGCACATATGGGGCATTATCATATGACAACTCCAGTTTCATCCACAAACAGCATTAATCATTTCTGTATTGACCAACCAAGTGCAACGGGCATGGAACTCCATCCCACAGACTGACATATGACACCCATATAACATAATGCATGCATGTTTGCATGCTTGCATTCAACATTCTGTGAAAACATAGATCATTAATGTATGAGCATTTCACACTTGCAATGGCTTATCTTGTGTTTACATTAACCTGTGATCTTGCAACGTTAATCACTTAAATATCTTACCAAGACAAATGTATTTCCAAAATTTCATTACCCTACACTAACTATTTCTTGCTGCTGCATTTTTTTTCTGTCTGTGTGTTTCCTTTCAGTTTGAGACTGATATTAAAACCATTATTACGTTTCATTCCCTCTGCATACGAAGGTATTTCCTCTACTACTGTAATAGTAATAGTGAACTAAAACTGTTTTGGCTGATGAATTGGCCCTGATCAAATTTATGAAAAAATAAAATAAAATAAAAGTAAACCCTCACCAGAAAAATATTTTATGTTACTCACAGTACAGGTTGAAATAATAACAGAGAATTGAAGTTTGTGCCCCTCAAGCAAACTTCAACTATAATCTGGAACTAATATAGACAGTATTTTTAGGAACAAAGAAGTAAGTCTGTAATTGGCAAGCTTGGGCAGAATGTTAGCCCTTTGATATAAAGGAAACCAAAGTTGGAGTACAGGATCATTAGCATCTTCAGCTCTAAGGATTAAAGGAAGAAAGTTTAGTATTCAACCCCCACTGATGATAAGGTCTTTAGACAAAGCACAAGCTCATATTAGGCGGAATGGTCAGTGTCCTTTTCAAAGGAATTAAAGTGTCATTTCCCTAAAGTGATTTACAGAAAGCACAGAAAACCTAGATCTGGATGGAAAAACAGCGAGACCGCCTTACTCGTGACTGTGGGTACAGCATTTCACCCAGAGAGAGAGAGAGAGAGAGAGAGAGAGAGAGAGAGAGAGAGAGAGAGAGAGAGCACTTACCTCATCACTCAGTAGCTCAATGTAGGTTTTGGGTTTATACCTCTCAACCCACAGGTCTGCAGAGTCTTCTTTCTCATCTTCACTGGTTAGTTCCACACCAGAATCCATTCCTGAATCTTCTAGAGCACGGATCTTCCTTTCAAATTCATTTGCTTCTTCTTGGTCTAATTTTTTCTGAATCTAAGTGCAAGAGAAATGATTTGCATTACTGCTATGCAATTATTCCTCAAGAGTTGTGTTACAGAGCACTGAACAATACAAAGTCCTCCCCAAGGCTTCAGTATCAGTATGAAAATTTGGCAGCAGAATAATGTTATAACTACTTACTTGAAAAATGTATTTTTTTAAAGTGAACAATGACACTTGCACTTACACATTGGAGTCCAAAATTAAAGCAACAAACCACTATTTCCCCACCTTGTGTCTAATCCATTCGAATACCTCTTCACGAAACTGTATGGTTAAATTGGAAAGGTTTAACTGCTGTAAGGTATTGTGACAAGATCTTGGGACCTCATGTGCAGTTGTTGCTAAGTGCTGTGGGCCCAGACATCTTATTGCTGGACAAGAATGCTTGACCTCACAGAGTACGGGTAGTTGATGTTTTCCTGGAAATGGAAGCTATTGCACACATGGCATGGCCTGCTTGCTCTCTTGATTTGACCATAGACTTAATCTCGGATCCACTAGGGACACGTGTTGCATCACGTCAGCATCCACCAACCACTCTCCAAGACTTGTGAGCAGCACCACACAAAGAATGAGCTTTATTTTCTCAACTTGAGATTGATGACATCATTCACAGCACGCCCTGTCATTTGTCAGGCCTGTGTTGGTGCCAGAGGTGGCCACATCTCACATTGAGCGCATTAACCAGTTTTCAGAATGGGTTTGTAAATCCGTTAAGCCAGAAAAAACAGAGAACATTTTTGTCTGCCATTACGCATGTTGCAGTTGTTTACGTTCTGTATTCTTTATATTGTTTCTACTTTTCTATCCCCTGATTATAATATTTTGTGGCAAAATAAATGCAACCATGAAAAATTTTGTTTTGTTGCTTTAATTTTGGACACCAGTGTAATATCTGAAGATCTAAACTGTGATTGGTTATTTACAAACTATTTTATTTGAATACAGCTCTCATCTTTAAATTTGTATATGAATGTCATCTGTTTCAACTTGCATCACTCATTTTGAGGATGTACGCCAATAGAAAAATGCTACAAGGATGATATTTGTTCAAAAATGAAACACTTTAGAAAAAAGTAGTAATGTGGAGGTGGTGGTGGTGGTGGTGGTGGTTGTGGTGGTGTTGGTCATAGTCGTCATTGGCATTTTAGTGTGTTCAATGTCATGGTTATTAGTGCCCTCATTGAATACGAACATATTCATTTTCTGAAATGAGCACAAAAGCATTTCCCAATGAATAATGACTAGCAACTTTTCTGAGAAAGTGTGACAATATCAACATTAGGTAGTGAAGGAGAGGCCACTTCTGCAGGCTAGGCTGCAAGGAAAGTTTACTTCCCCACAGCCTCCAATAATGTCAACACTGCTTAGTCCCATACTGACTCACATTGAAGCAATCCACAGTCTTATCTGTTTTCACTGGGAAGTACACAGTAAGGGTAAATGATGTTAGAGACGGATGATTTTGAACTTTTTAATATGAAAGAGTTTCCACGCACTGGAACCAATACTCTTGCAACCCTCTCTAAGCAAGAAGTGTGGTTTTGTCATGGGAGGTTTATTCTTTTCCTTGGAGCTGTTTTTTTCCCTTTTTTCTCTATTATTGTTACAGTATCCTGTTCCAACAGTGATTTGATGTGATCTCCATGCTAGCCTCTCTTTTGCAGGAACTCTCCAAGTCTGCGAGACTGCAACTTACAAGCAACAGAAGCTGCTTATTGTAGTCAAATGTTTACTCTACACTCCTATAACAAATTAACCAGACAGACTTTGATGTCACAAGGTCTGTTCTATTCATCTAGCCTGCATTTTTGTCAAGTTGTGCTCTAAAGCTTTTTCTTTCCTCTGTTCATTTCTATTCGGTGGTGCTTCATTATGCTTTCAATCTTTCTATCTAATCTTCAGCATTGTTCTGTGATGCCAGACTTTAAAAGTTTCTATTTACTTATTATCTGCACCGCACATGATCCTATATAAGTTAGGTTCAATATATTACTTGTTCCATAGAGGGGAGAGTCTCATGGAGGATGAAACATGAATACACATTTTATATTTAAAAAGTTGTGCTAATGCATCTTCCATAGACTCCAAGCAAAATGGTCTCATCGATTTGTAACATGTCAAAAAAATCTTAAACACATTTTCATTAAGAAGTAACAACAAACTTGTCACAAAACAAGCATATTTACGAAACTCTGAGGTGCATAGGATAATTCTTAAGCTATTGTAGCTGTAAACAAAACTACAACTATAGTCTGATTTTACAATAATTTCGGATTTTCTGGAGTAATACGTAAAGAAAAGGGGAGCCTTTAATATTAAATCAAAACACATAGTAATAGATGTATTTACAGAGTAATCTGTAGTAAACTAACTATTAACATAATCTAAACAACTTACTTTTATGAAAGCATGAAACTTGCATGTCTCACCTGCCAAAGGGCTGATATTGTTCATAGTGTTACAATACTTTTCTTTTTTAGAAAAAGTTTTCTTGCCATGACTGATGGCATTTTACATTTTTTTTCTTCAGGAACCATCAGTCATTTTGCTGCCCAAATAGCAAAACTCATCTACCACATTTAGTTTCTGATTTCCTAATGTGATTCCATTGGCATCATCTTACTTAATTCAACTACTCTACATTATCTAACATGCCATTTCGCTAGCAGCCAAGCTAATTGTAATTCTTGAAGTAGATGGTATGTAAATACATACATTTATTGATGATACACAAAGCAGCAATTCTGCACAATAATACTGTAACCAAAGTGAGCATAGCAAAATAACAACAACTGAATGCAAAACTGAAATTCGTAGCACTTATGTATATGGATAGAAATTTTATGAAAATTTGTAATGGTTCAAATAAAACATTTCCTCTCCAGTTAATTTGAGGATAGTCTGTAACAGACCACATTTGACAAAGCCTTGTTGATCTCATCTGTTTGGTAGATGTCCCCTCAATATGTGTGTTTTCAGGTTCAATCTCTGAAGTAACCTGGTGTTCATTTTCACCCTGTTTTATTGCTGGTTCAGGAGGCAGTGCTCCAGTTTCATCTTGTTGTACTGCTTCTTCAGGAGGCATTCCTTTTCAGATCTGTGCTGCCCATTATTCTTCAAGGTGCTGCATTTTTTGGGTTGGTTTTGGAGCCTTTTGAGAGTTCCATAAGGCACTTTTATTATGTACCATATATTTTCCATCTGTTTGATTACACTTTCAATGATCCATGGAGATCCACTTGACAAATTGTTTAAGAAATTTTTGGCATACACTTGATCACCAACCTGAAAGTTTGAATCCTTCTTTGGCTTTTCTTCCTCCTTTGATGAACTGATCAATGACAATGTGATCCTTGGCTGAGACAGCTGTGAAGTATTTCAGAGAGTGAGATGTCCAGTTATTGTAGCATCTTGCTTGTTCTCTCCATCTCAGTTGCCCCCCCCCCCCCTCCCCTAAAAGTGTCCTTGACAACACTAATGGAAAGGACACATGCAGTCGCATGGTGGTGCAGATTTCTATGCACAGTAATGGGTGTGAGATTCAAAAATATAGTGTGGCTGGATGAAATGTGGGTTAATGCCAGTCATTCCTTGCACGGAAGCTGGAGTGATGGAACACCCCAGGGGACCATGACAGTGCTTGTTGGAAAAGGATGATGAATTACTGTTTTATATGCAAGTACATTAGCTGGTTTTGTACCATATTGCTTATTAATGTTTCATTCAAAAAAGTCAGGTGACTACCTCAAAGAGATGAACAGCTTGGTTTTTCAAAAGTGGTTCAAAACATCGCTTATGATGAATCTGACATGTCCACCAGTACTGTGAATAGTACAACTGAATAGTACAACAAGTATCATCAGAAAGGCACCCAAAAACAAAGGTGTTGTGGAAGAATGTGTAGTAAATTTAATTATACAACTGGGAGAGAGCTGTGATAGTTCAAGCAGCGCTAAAGAAGACTATCTTACAGTAATGAGAGTGGTGTTTTTCCATTAGCATAACTACAACACACTCAAGGAATGTAAGGAGTGAGCATGCCGGCGACCTATCATCTTACTGTGAGTACCATCTTCAGATCATAACTGTTAATATACTCACAAATTATTCAGTCACTCACTGTAGAACTAATTGATACTGCTAATATTCATCAATGGAATCAAAAACTGTGTATGTTCAAGGATGAAAAAAAAAAAATAGTTTTCATTTATATGGCGAAGTTTGACAAATAATTTTACATTTCAGCATAGCAGATACTAAGTAGCTCTTTTCAGTTTTTTTGAGATTATACATATATTACAAACAGCAACAGTAAATAAATTTATGCGTACAAATATGACCTGCATGTTATCGACTCTTTTGTTTCTGCTGCTAGAGAATGCATACAAGTAGAGACCGGGTGCGGAATGCACTTCAAGCCATGTTAGGTAACATTGTCGTCTGCCCACCAGAATTTTCAATACCATTCACTCATCTCACAGACTATAGCTTCGAACAATGGAAAACCCAGGATGGAATGTAACAGACTATATGTTACAGACTATAGCTTCGGAATGTCAGCTTCCACCCACATCCGTGATGTGCCCTACAATTCACATTTTTTTCTATCGCACCTGACGCCATTTTCTTCCAGTCATGTGAAAAGCATGTGCAAATTGTTCACGTGCTCATTCACATTTGTGCCTGTGACAATTACACTATCCAAATAACTGGAACATCCAGGTAGGGTATTTGTGATTTGTTAAATAAATCACTGTCATATTGCAGGAGCACTTGCTATGCCAAAAGGTAAACTCTGATATTCGAAGAACCCAAGTTGAGTATTGCCAACTGTCATCTTTTTTGATCCTTCATCCAGTTCCAACTGGAGATATGCATCTGATAAAGCTATTTTTGTAAGATATTTGCCATTTCTGATTATTTAAAGAGTTCCTTAGGTCTTGGTATTGGATACTGGTGTATTTCCGATTGGTGGATATACAATCACTTTTAAATCTCCATAGATTCTTACTGATCAATTTGGCTTTGACACAGCCACAATTAGTGTAGCCCACTGACTGGTCTTCATTGGCTTCCAGTCTTAGGCCAGTCTTTCAATTCCTTCTTTAACTTTATCCATCATAGCAAACAACACTTGTATGTGGATGAAAAATTTTGGTGTTGCTCCCGTCTGCAAATTCTGAACTGCTTTGTATATTTTGCTGCTGGAAAAAGATTCATGATCCCGGCATATTTTCTTCTCAGCTTCTTTAAAGCTATTATGAACCACCATGTTTGCAATATGTGATTAACTAATATTTAAATTGAAGGCATTGAACAAGTTCATGCCAAAGAGATTAGTTGTTTTTCACAAGTTGACAGCCAGTAACAGAAGCTCTTTGGTTGTTTTTTATATTCGATCATTGCCATTGTTTTTTCCCTTTAGTTTAATCTGGGCTCCATTGAATGTTTTCAGTGATGAATATGAAAGGAAGTATTTTGATTATACCAACAATTCACAAGCATTCAGATTAGTTAGTGAGCAAGTTGCATCAGTATCCAGCAATTTCTTTGTGCAGACATTCATTGATTTCCAGTGGTATGCGGATTTTTCCTGCATCTTCTCTGCTGCTGATTTTTTCAGCCTATGCAACTTCATTTGCTTCACTCTGTATTTTCCTGACGATGAGATTGAATACTGATGCTTCTTGGCAGTGAAAATATTTTTATTTCTCCGCAGGCAGATGGAGGATGTGTGGCCAGTCTTCCAGCAGATATTGCACATTGCATTTCTGAACTTGCATTCAATGAGGCAAGATTTAGATTTTTCCTGCTTAGGGTTCCTTTCTTTTGATGGACTTCTTGAATGTGGCTGTTTTGATTTGTGGTGGATGGTCATTTGAAAAATTTCAGATGAATCTCCTGTATTTTCATTCTTCCTTGTTTTAATCATTCTTTGAGAAGCCTCATTGCTTCAGCAATCTTTAAAACTTCATCCAGTGAAGGATTGCTGCATTGTATGGCTGAATTCCATATGGTATCATGATGGATGCAGTATAATGACACCTCTGATCAATCCATCAATATAAGCAATCTTTTGGTTGTCATGTTTGTATATGAGATTGCAATCCCTTGTGATATTACGTACATCAGCCACCCATTCTGATAATGTCTGCCCATGCTGCTTCTTTTGTGCATGGGACTCATAAGTGGCCACTGGTAAA